>NC_091143.1:34130678-34430678 GCF_041381155.1 Argopecten irradians
ACAAAACTCATTGCCAATATAAGAATGTGAGAATAATGGTGATAGGTTCGGTATTTGTAAATTGTTTCTTACATTCAGTAATCGCCAATTCTACAACGGGTTTCTATCAGTATCATGAACGGGTTTAACTCGATATGATTATTTATCAAACAAAGCCCATGTGATATTTTTTTCCTCGAAGAGTTAAACGATGAAAGAATTTAAAGTAAAAGAAACAATCGAAAAAAATTGTCGTATACAAGGATACAGTGTTCTAATCAAAAGCAGGAATTTGCTAATACATGTTTAAGGAGATTTTTTTTCTTTCACTAAGATCTAGCTGAAAGAAACATAACATATTTTTTAACCATATATAACTCGGAGTACTTTAATGAATGCATAGTAGGTCTTATATAGCTGAGTAATGAACTGTAATAAACGAGTGTAATAATTTGATATACAACGCGCCTTTATAATGGATTGCACCAAGGCGGAAAGAGAAAGGGTTCGTTTCGAATGAAGTGACGCGGTTGGAGATTGTAACACCATTCCGAAAGTTTCTTGGATGTGGTCATAAACCATATCACAGGTAACTTTCACCTCATCACCGACATTCTGTCGAGAATTGAAAGCCACTCCCACTTATAATTGCAAATCATGGTGCCTTTT
The DNA here is from genome assembly GCF_041381155.1 of Argopecten irradians. Lineage (NCBI taxonomy): Eukaryota > Metazoa > Mollusca > Bivalvia > Pectinida > Pectinidae > Argopecten > Argopecten irradians. The sequence continues at coordinate 34,131,327 of NC_091143.1, forward strand.
GATTTACATTGGATTTCATCAGGCTCACGTGCATATTGTAACATTTTAAAAGTCAAAATCGCTTGCATGTACATTCATGTACCGTACAAGTACAATTCGATATTTTAATACCTCGGCAAAGTTAACATATGACTATGCATATTCAAATATCGAATTATGGATATATATTTCACCAAGGATTTATAATTGAGACTACGTCCTTGATATCACATATTTTAAAACTCTTTAATATGTGTATACATGTAACTGTATATGAAGGAGATGGATATTCTACCTGAGGGTCACAAAATGTAAAACCCGAGGCTTACCGAGGCTCATACATGTACCGTGACGTGTTATTGCAATGTTCACTACTATGAATTTCCGCCATCTTGAAATAAAAAACCGCGAATGCAAGTCAATTTTCCATATATGAAAATTGCGTGATATTTTCAACACAAATCCAGTTGTTTGTATATTTTAGTAAACCCAGCCTTGTTTCGGAAAACAAACAAATAAATTTTACCGCGGAAATAGTAATTAAAATGTATGTATTACTTGTATATTTCAACTTCATTTATGGATATCCATAGGTTATATATGTATCAACAAGATCTATTTTTAGAAAACTGTCAGGGGCGTAATGCTCGACGTATATGTGTCATTGAGTAATACTCACAAAGATATTTTGGCGAAATCACATAATTAGTGATTATCGATGGCATATTCAGGGTAGGAATTTAATTCTGATTTGATACACTATAATCAGTATTAATTCTAAAATTATCAAGGAAATTATAAGAATGCATTGGAGTATGGGCGCCTACATCATCGATACTCCAAGATTCAAAATTTCGAAGTTTGTTACCATGTGTTACAGAAGGTAAAAAAAAAAGTGAAGAAAGAATAAACAAAAATGTATAAAATCTTGACTGATGCTGCATGATCACATTATCCGAATAAATATGCTGGTATTCATTTATCAATGCAATCACATGTACATACATGTAGTCACATGTATGTGCATACATGGCATGCATGTTACGTGCAATGTACATTTAACTGATAATTTTAATAATAATCATAGATAGTAAAATTCCAATAAAAACGTCGCGGTATCAGAGAAAAAACTCGTAAGTCTCGAAATTTGCAACATTTTGTGACCCTCGGGTTGAATATTCCAATATCCTTAATCATATCTATTACATGGAAAATCTTATACTTTCATCTTCATATTAGAATAAGAAAAAACTAGACATTGTTTGTGTTACAGGCGTGCGTTACAACAATGTTCCTTCCTGTTTATATTCATTCACCCGATAGCACGTTTTCTGATAGCTGATGTATAAGTAGAGAGGCTGCAGGTAACTGATGCAAGTATATTACGTTTTTAATGGGCATGTAACGAAGACGCTGAATGGCTGAAGCCATCGAACAAGCCCGAACTGATTGGCCCCCGACTGACAATACCAGCGCCGACAACATCGAAAAGTAGAGTGGAGCTAGCGGAATGCTTTGATGTTCAAACCCGTTGTACGATGTGTTTGATTACGTTGTGTACTAGTTTTATATGTTTACAATGTATATAATCGAATCGAGCTGTATTAAAAATACGTTATCGTTTTTTGTTTTCTGGTTATTAAACGAATGGAATATATTTTGACCAAGAGACACGAGATAATCAGTCGTAAATTGTATCCTGATTTTGGTTTCCCACACCTGCCCCCCCGCGTAAAAAAAAAAACGTTGAATCAGGAAACAGTGAAACAACTTTTCCTTTACAACGTTCCGAACTGACTTTTCCGCTACATCAATAGCTATCCTCCATACCTACTTCAGTGGCGCTGATCAGAGTCTATAGCATGGAGTTTAATTAAAATTGTATTTGTGTGAATCTTTTTTACAATTATGAATGCTTACCGATGTGCGATCATTCTTATGTATAGCTTTCTGATCTTGGTATTTCGCCGACAGAACGTTTTCCTTCCGACTATTTAGCTTCCGTGACCTACATTGAACGCTGACACGCCAATGGGAGCCGCTGCTTACAAGAGTCTTATTGAGATTGTCGTGTGCAAACTGACTAGCTACCTAATCAACGGGAACCACCCACTAGACTGTCCGCCCACAATGAATGCTTTATTGTAACGGCGCTGTAAAATCAGTGTTATACCTTTAGGCTTCATCTTGCATTGCAAATGGGTAATATTCAGAGTCCTTATAGCACGACATTATGAAATATTCGTGAATTAAATGATATAACACTGAATTTAAACTCTTATTGGGTTTTTTAAAAAGGCTGTTTGATTCGGTCTTATGAGATTTTTTCTGAATTAAGATTAAACACCAAAAGTATGGAGCAAAATATTAAATAATAATATCTATCCTCTTAGAATTTGTTAAAGCATATTGAGAGCCTAGCAAAGGGGGGAGGACCAAGGGGATCCTGTCTCCTCGTCCCCATAGCCTTATTTCGATACTTGCTTACGTATTCTCATAAACAAATATCACAGGTCGGTAAAGTTTATCTACGACCTTAATTTTATTGCAGATGACACATCAATAATTCTAGATGAATCACAAAAAATCATTCAATGAAACTTTAACTGCGTTTAAATCTTTTGATAAGGTTTTTCTGATTTTTATAACCCATAGTTAATAATCACATAACTAATAAATCATTATTCGGATTGGAAAGAAGTGTATCCATCATAGATGGTAAATTTAAATAGAAATCATCAAATGTGATTGACGTCATGTATGCACTAAAAATGCAAAAAGTATGTGCTTAAAAAGAAATGAAAAATCTAATGTTCCGCAATCATTAGACAACACGTTTGTTTCACATGAATTTCGATAGCGCCTCCGATATTTTTTTTAAACACTAATCAAACAAAGTTTAAGTCAAATTTGTTTAGTATCGGGTTCTATGTTAACACAGATAAGATGACCAGTTCAAATTACCAAGTACAATCTAACATAAAAACATATCCTAGGTCATAGGTTTACAGGAGAATTCATTACTCCTATAGGAAGAATAGTGGTTTTATAATTAATCATTTTACCCTTTTGATTTTTTAAAGACTTCATTAAATGGTACAGAACCATATATTTTGAGCTGAGAATATTTTTTAACAAAAAATAAATAGATATAGACCTTCAAATCATACCAAAATTGCCATTTGATGCCCATGTCGAAAGGTTTATCGATGACCTCGGTTTCCGCGTTTCTGTACCAAGTCACTTCTTCCGTAACAACGCTGACTAATCACATTTACCAGACGAAACGTTTTCCTTGGATACTTCTATCACTGGTGAAATACAAAGACAAAATGATTACTATCCGTAATATTTGTATACTGTAACGTGTACTGTATGTGTAGCGATATTCAATTGCAAGCGTCACACATTGCGATAAAGAAAAATACATCAAAATGTATCCGATCTATCATTCTAGCTATGTATACTAAATATTTCCACACTGAACTTTGACACGTCTTATAAGAAAAAGACGACAGTTATCAGAGTAATGTTTCACATGTTTGTGATCTTGATGAAGTTCAGCAGAGCGGCGAATCAATAAGTCATATTTTCGATTCTGGCTAGAGACACAACCAAAAAACACGTGTCTCCCTATATAACTAGTATGGGTCAAAGAAGTAATATCAACAGGATCTTCCAGATGACACGGGATCCAATCAAACGTAAGTATGTGTGATGTACGAAATAAACTATCAAATGGTAAATACTGGGACATGGAATTAATTCCAACCGTGTGGACAAAACAAAATTGTCAAATTTTCGAGCGAATCGTGCCCTGGTTATCAAGACAAATAAAACGAACACGATTCCATAATAGGATTATCGAACCAGTAAAGCGGGAAACAAAGCCATACCAGATATTAAACTATATAGGCACAGATGGTGATCGCAATTAACCCTTGTCGACAAGTCAGCCAGCCAGAATGTCCGGACCTACACAAAAGTATCACATGTATGTTCGTCAGAAACGCTAAAATATGAGCGATTACTGGAAAGATCGTGCCATCGTGTGAACGTCAAAAGTGTGGCGAAAAAATGTTATTTATGGTGCTCATTGGTATAGGATGCAAATTTAGTCCGCCTATATCTCCTCCGGTGAGTGTGCAAAGAAGCAAAGTCCCAGATTAAGTCGCCTTTTTGCTGGGCTGCTGGGCAGCATATGTAAAGGATCAAAAACGCGTAGAACAAAACGGGAAAATGCTGGAAGTAGGATAATTAATTGAAATGATTAATAGATGTCAGTTTGTATATTTAACGTTCATTAATGCCCTTGGGATAGCGGGTCTTTAGATAGGTAATCCAGAATCTCTCTCTCGATCGACGCTTGGTTTGTGTCCAGTAGGAACAGTGCTCAATTGCAATCACCTGCATGTCTTTCCAACTATGGATGGGCAAGTTGAAATGGCAAACCGGGATAGTCAGGTTTGTTCTTTTTGATAGACCAGCAGTGATTGCTGATTCTGACGTTGAATAAAAACTCCTAGCCATGACCTGACCAGACGGCACTCTGTTAGTCACGATGGATGTTGTCTCTCTCTACAACACCAACATCCCGCACGCGGACGGCATTGCTGCCTGTCGTCCGACATGTGACAGACGTGTGTCTAACCATCCGTCGACCCAGAGTTTAGTAGATCTCCTTAAACTTGTCCTCACCCTTAACAACTTCAAGTTTAATGACGACAACTACTTGCCAAATCAGTGGTACAGCTATGGGCACCGAGATGGTTCCTTCGTATGCCAATGTATTCACGGGACACCTTGAATCTTAACATCAACCCCCATCCAACCTTTCAGCTTGATCACATTCATTGACGATATTGAAATCAAATGGACCCCGAACCGACAGTCTCTCGATGAATTTATTGAACATGCCAACACATTTCACAATACCATCAAATTCACTGCCGATATATCAATATATTTCTAGACACTAGACACAGGCCATTAGTACTGACTTGTGTTCCAAACCTGCTGATTCTCATCTATACCTCCGTCCCACCAGTTGTCTTCCCTCGCTATACCACCAGAAGCATTCCCTATTCACAAGCTTTAGGAATTCCGCCGTATTGTGTCCGACAATACCATCTTCGAACGACGGTGCGAAGAGATGAAATGCCACCCTCTCCCTAGAGGATACGAATCGCATCTGATCGACCAAGAAAATCGACAAGGTCCCGCGCCCTAGATAGAGCCAATCTCCTCATATACCCAAACCAGAACTGCCATCTCAACGTGTTCCCTGTGTGGTAAACTTCCATCCTAACTTACCACATCTCCCTTCTATCCATAGGAACCCACTTGAAAATCATTGAGTCATCAACCAAACTTAGGCGTATTCTCCCAGAGCCACCGCTACTATGCCTACCGCAGACCAAAAAAATGTAAAAGACCTTGTAGTGAGCAGCAAACTTCCTTCTCTTGCTCTTGCTGCACAAACGTGTTCATTCCAGACATGCACCAATAAACGGTCATGATGTGTCCATACACAGCATTCACAGACACATTTGAATGTGCTTATCAACAACAAAAAGCATACAAAACATCCGACAGAACCTGGCGTGGCAAATCCAGCAATGTCATCTACCTCCTCTCGTGTAGGAAATGCACAATGCAATACCTTGAGGAAAACTGGTGCTCCACTCAACAATCACCGCTGGTATATCAAACAGAACAAACCTGACTATCCGGTTGCCAGACATTTCAACTTGCCCATCCATAGTTGGAAAGACATGCATGTGATTGCAATTGAGCACTGTTTCCTACCTGGTAAACAAATCAACCGTCGATCGAGAGAGAGATTCTGGATTATCTATTCTCTAGACCCGCTATCCCCAAAGGCATTGGTCGAACTTAAATATGCAAATTAACATCAATTGATCACTTGCTCTTCAATTAAGTATCCCTACTTCCAGCATTTTCCCGTTCTGGTTCTACCCGTTTTTGATCCTTTAGATATGCTGCCCAGCAAAAGGCGACTAAATCTGGACTTTGTTTTCTTTGCAAACACACCGAGAAAATAGGGGCGACTAAATTTGTATCCTATACCAATGAGCTCCATAAATAAATTTAGCCACACATTTGACGTCACACGTGCACGATTTTCCAGTCATCGCTCATATTTTTAGCGTTCTGCCGAACAGCATGGATACATTTGTGTAGATCCGGCCTTCGGCTGCCACTTGCCGAAGGTTTTAATTGCGCTCCAATGTGCTCCATAGTTTAATATCTGTCTGCTTTGTCCCGCATTACTGTTCGTATCCTATTATGTAATCATGTTCGTTTTGTATGTCTTGATAAAGGGGCAGATCGCCTCAAAAATTTGACAATTTTGTTTCGTCCACAACGGTTGGAGTCATTTCCTTGTCCCATATATGGTTAGTATATAATATAGAAATTTTTGATCTTTGAGTAAATAGTCTTTCAAAGCATCATGTGGGAATAAAATATGAATGTGACACAACTAATAATTAGCAACTAAGGTTAACACACGTAATATTGTCCATTATTTTAAAATCTGTATACATGTGAATGTGAATGTCAGATTGTGGGTGCATTTTCAGCGCACTAATTTGAAAGAGGATAGCTGGAGGTCGTGACAAAGTATGCTAGTTTTTCGTCCTATTCTATGTAGAAGGCAGCAAGACTTACCTGCGGGAATGTGGTTTGAATACTGTATGTGTACTGTACGTGTAGCGGTATTCTGCGCTGTCCGCATTTATGTCATCGTGTTTATCAAAGTTCAGCGCTTAAATACATCCGATCTGTCGTTATATATGCGCTAAATGTTTCAACACTGAAAGGACCTCTTCCACGAACAATGAAAAATTTTGCCCACAAAACCAATGTTATTGAAACTAAATGTTATGTGTAGCAACATTAATGCAAACCCTTGAAATGCGTTTAAAATTCAAAATGTTCCAGGGCCTGTGCTATGGCCAAATGAAAGTTAAATGACAGGGTTCCTTTTTTATCCAAAACGGTATCAAAATCATGCTTTATGATGTTAAACTGTATTATGTTCTCATGAGTATAGATAATTACAAATTATGTTGACAAAATATAACAGATACATTTTTTGTTTACATTTTAAGATAGAAAATGTGGAAATTTTCGATACTATTTTTGACCATATCAATCACGTACAACGGTGATTCACCCACTTCCAGTTTGAGTGCACCAAATATATTTTCTGAAAAGTTGGCTCATTTCCTGGAGTAAATATTTCGGATATTTTAGAAAAGATCGTGGACCGTTATTTGTCGTTTAAAAGCTATAATATGCTAAGGTGTATTTTAGTAACGTTACATAATGACATACTATGCTTATTTTAGATAATTGATCGCGAATCTAAAGGTGTCAACATTACTATCTAATTAGTGGGGGAGGATAAATAGGTTCCCATGTACCCCTCTGACAGTTTTTCGAAACATGTTTTTTTAGGACCGGTATGATGTCTAGTTTGATTTTATGCTTGTTGCCATTGACAACTAATGTCCCATGGGGGTCATATGGTGGCCATCTTGGATTTCAGGTATCAAAAATGGCCAAAATGACACATTCGCATATATGCGCATAGATAGAGAACCAGACAACATTCAGAGGCAAATAAACACACTTTGTATATTATTGAAACATACTGAATATGATTAAATCATAATAATGATGTTACGTCTTCTCATTTTTGTGAAATGATGGGAAAAAATGACATTTTCAGCTTTTTTCCCCTAAAAAATCGATAAATGTCATAATTTTTATCACAAGTAAAAAAATTAATGGACAAATCACCTTGTAACAGTCATTTCGGATTGCACTAACCCTTGTGTAAATATATGTGTACTATAAAAAGATAGATCACATCAATGAGGTCGGAAAAAGAGAGGGACCCCCCCCCCTATGAAAAATTAACAAAAATGGCCAAAATGATACATTCGTATATACGCGCATAGATAGAGAACCAGACAACACACAGAGGCAAATAAACACATTTTTAAATAAGATTGAATCATGCTGAATACGATTAAATGATAATAATGATGTTACGTCTTCTCATTTTTTTTTGTGAAATGACGGGAAAACAATGAAATTTTCAGCTTTGTTTCCCTAAAAAATCGATAAATGTCATTATTTACAACTAATGAACAAAACACCTTGTAACACTTATTTCGAATTGCACTAACCCTTGTGTAAATACATTTGTACTATAAAAAGATATGTCGCTCGAGTGAGGTGGGAAAAATAGAGGCACCCCCCCCCCCACACACACACACCGAAAAGAAAATGCAGAAGAAGAAAAAATGAAAAACAAAAAATAAAATTAAAATAAATTAAAACTCCAAATATTCTGTCAACACATATTGTAACAAGTTATTCTGAATTGAACTGACTCTTGTCTAAACATATGTGCATTATAAAAGGATATATTTATGGTTTTTTAGCAGAAGAAACGAGATGACCTCCAACGCCCTCCCCAATAATTAAAAAAATGAGATATTCCCTGATCCAATTAGTATCCAAAGGCTAGTTCACATGTGTTTTATCCATAATTCATCCAGTTCCCAATCACCGTAATAATTTATTTCTTTTTAGTGAAAGCAACTGGGTTCGAACTATTCTCCTTCAATTTTGGATATACTCCCTTGAAAAAGGTGTATCATTGTGATGCCTGCTCGCATAAGTTAAAAACTAAAATATATATATAATATCTGCTGAGGAGGAACAGTCACAGACTGGGCCGCCACAACGGGGATCCTAGGAAAACACACTCAATTAGAATGAGAGGACAGGGACCGTAGGTAAAAAGCCATTGAAAGTAGTTTGACCACGCTAAAAGGCAGTACACATGATGTCCCTGGAACCAGGACCCATTATAGAGAGCCAAAGAAGCCGCAAGGGCTCTAACCTCATGGACCATCTCTTGCATTCCGCCCAAGATTGATAGATATCACTTCTCCTACGGCCGAGGCAAAAGCAAGCAGGAAGTCAAAAGTAAAAACCTTAATCGAGACCGACACCAAAGGCTCTTAAGGACCCCCTTTCAGTAACACAAGTGCTGAATTCCCCTGTAGAGCTAACTGCCTACCCTAGGCCTATCCAAACTGAACCACCTAATCAAGGCAGACAAAGAGTTTTGAATACCCTAACTCTGGTCTACCATGAGAATACAGTACACTGGAAATAGCCATGCGATAGCCCGCAATAGTACTAGAGGCAAGTTTGCGTTCCCTAAACCAATAGAGAAGGGAATCCGCAATCAGCTGGGCAGAGGCCTTGACCTGAAATCAATCTTCCTGTCGATACACCAACCACAGACAATTTTCAATGACTGTTAGACGGCAGGTGAAGAAGACTTATTGATCGGGGCGATGCGAGCTGACACGTCCTTAAGAAAAGACTGACTGAGCGAGGCCTCCTGAGATAGCTTTCACGCTCTTGAATGGATCTTCCGGGACCGAGGCGCAGGAGATTTGTTCTAAGTGGGGAAAAAAACAGAGTAAATATCCACCAACAGAAACGACAAGAGCTCCGGAAACCAGGATTGTCCTTGGTAACAGGGGCGCTATCAGAAGGGAGTGGGAAAACGACAGCTCCCGAAACTTCTATTTGAACCCTGCCCACCAGATTGAATGGAGGGAATGCATAAGCATGAATCCCCTTCCAATCTATAGATAGAGCGTTCACAGCCCAAGTCATTTGGTCTGTCACCGTGAGACAAAAGTGGACAATTAGTGGCAAAGGGGCGAAAAGGTCTGTTCCACACCTAGCAAATGCTCTCGAAGATCGGGAGATTTAGCTGCCTTTCTGTCACAACTTGGCTTCTGGCGCCTGGAAAGAGTATCCACCAGAACATTCAACCTGTCTGGAAGATGCTTGACTAAGAGAGTCAACCGCATTTCCTGACAGAAGAGAAGAACACGAATGACGAGGGCACAAATGACATGGGACTTTGGCCCACCTTTTCTCTCCAGATACGCGACAACTGTAGAATTGTCTGTAGTCACACAAACCACCTTGGAATGCAGCATCTTCCGAAAAGCCTGCAGAGTCAACCGAACAGCCTTAATCTCAAGCACGTTGATGTGCTTGGAGACCTGATCTCCAGTAACACTCCCCCCAACTGGCAATGGCCGTCGAAGTAAGCCTCCCAACCTGTCATCTGTCATCGCTCCAACGATTCCTAGAACTCGGTGGAGTATGCGGGAATCGTCGAAATAGATGTGTATATCTATTTTCCTGGAGTGATGAAATCCTACGCCAACCTGCAGCAGTTTGATGAAAACCCAAAGTAACAGTCGTGACACCGAAAGGATTTAGTTTATGTAATACAGTGGTACCTTTCGTTTGGCACGAGCCGAAAATTTATGAAAAATTCTATGTTTCCATTGTCCACTAAAAGAGAGTGGATTATTACTATTCTAACCACATTCTAGTTGTAATTATGGCCGCGATGGCCGATTGTATGATGTATCGACAAATTACCACAAGCCCTCCACCTCCTGGGTAGCTGGCTTGTATCGATTCTACAGTGGCAGTTGCCAGGTATTGACTGCTGGCGGTGTTTTTTTTCTCCGCCTTTCCTCCACCTTTCCTCCACCAATAAACCTGGCACATCCTTACATGACCCTGGCTGTTAAAAATGTAATTGTAGTTTGGAACTGTCTGAATCATAGACCAGGAAATATGTAATTTATGTAATAATAATTATGAGATTTTTTCTCTCTATGAGTAGTGTTGGGAGGGGGGGAGTCCACGATTCTTCTGCTAAAAACATAAAATCCTTCTAAAATACACATATGTTTACACAAGGGTAAGTGCAATTCGAAATGACTGATACAAGGTGTTTTTGTCCATCAATTGTTTTTACTTGTGATGTAATTTATGACATTTATATATATTTTAGGGAAAAAAAACTGAAAATTTTCATTGTTTTCCCGTCATTTCACAAAAATGAGAAGACGTAACGTCATTATTATGATTTAATCGTATTCAGCATGTTTCAATTATATTTAAAAATGTGTTTTATTTGCCTCTGTGTGTTGTCTGGTTCGCTATCTATGCGCGTATTTATGATAATTTTTTAGGGGGGGGGGTGTCCCTCTCTTTTTCCGACCTCATTGATGCGATCTATATTTTTTATAGTACACATATGTTTACAGAAGGGTTGGTTAAATTCGAAATGACTGTTCCAAGATGATTTATTCTTTTTTTTTATTTGTAATAAAAGTTATGACATTTATCGATTTTTTAGAGGGAAAAAAAGCTGAAATTTCATTGTTTTTCCCCGTCATTTTTCACAAAAATGAGAAGATGTAACGTCATTATTATGATTTAAATGCATACAGCATGTTTTAATCATATCAAAAAGATGTGTTTATTTGCCTCTGAATGTTGTCTGGGTTCTCTATCTATGCGCATATATGAGAATGTGTCATTTTGGCCATTTTTGATACCTGAAATCCAAGATGGCCGCCATATGACCCCCATGGGACATTAGTTGTCAATGGCAACAAGCATAAAATGAAACTAGACAATCATACCGGTCTTAAAAAAACCATGTTTCGAAAAACTGCCAGAGGGGTACATAGGAACCTATGTCTCCTCCCTCACTAAATGATTTGTGAAGCTTGATATAATTTCAAATTTATCTATTCAATGCAGGTTTTTGTTGAAAGATATGTTTTAGAGACAATCAAAATAAAAACAACAACATTTGAGTATTTTAAAATCATTATAAACTGTTTTTATATTTGAAGTACCTACAGGCATAGCATGTCTTATCCTAATAATTTACTTGAAATTATAGAGCGTATTTACAGTGAAAAAGAGTGATTAAAATGGGATTTTGTAATTGTATGGTTTGAGAGCGAAGAGTTACCAGGTTACAATGATCATTTGTTACAAACCATAGTTCAATAATTTGCATGTCTATACTAATATTTGATGTAACACTTCACACTTCCCGAAAAATAAATATTCATGTTGATTCATGCACACAATTGCAAAACTCCTCAACCCACACGACACTTTATAACATAATAATTGTTTTGATAATTTAAGTTTAATTTTGTCGGACAACTTCATTGTGAGTTATGTAGTATTAGACGGATCGTTCAGCAGTCAATTCAACAAACCGCACGTGACATTTGATTTTGGTAATGTGTGTACTACCGATGTATGCTGCTCCGACATTGAATTAGAAACACGTGCGTTTTTGTTGACACGAGCGTCCACGAAGCGTGGCTATATTGACACACCCAATCATAGGCGACCGCAACCAGGCGATTCGGTCGAATTTTTAAGACGCTACTAAATGTCAAACATGTTCTTCAAATATAAGATAAATTGACGGAAAGAGAACTTGAATCCTTGTCTATATTCTCAGTAATCATATTTGATTTTCCATGTCCAGCATTATTTGGATAATTAAGAAAATGAAATAGGTTTACTTAAAATAAGACACAAAAAGAAGGACCCTGTAAAAAGTTTGGGTCTCGGTACATTATGCATATTCTAGTGGTAAAGTGTGTTGACAATGTGACCCTTTTTATTCCATACTATATAAAATGATTTTGGCCTTAGAAATTATATTAATTTTAATATATAATTCTTAAAGTTATCCTTATGGACTAATAATATATACATCCTATGGGCAATAAACGGTGTTCAAGCCCCCATTCCTCTCGAAACAAAATTAGGTGAAAAACTGAACTTAAGTCATAAATTACATAAGGAGAAAAAACTTAAGTTTTGATGTCTGCACTTTTTGTGTTCGAGAAATAGGGGCCCGGTCCTAAAGAGATTAGTCTAAAACATGGACATACATGGTAAACAGTTTATGATTTTGGTTGTGGGGCCTTAGAACTATATTAATTTTATTTTTAATAGTAATGCTGTCTCAAGTAATCCTTGATGGACATCGACATGTAAGAGCATTTATTATCGATAAAATGCTCATTATTTTGGGTGATACGGTATTAATCGTACGAGATGCGATAAATCAAGAAAGTTGAGAAATGGTCTGATCAAACTGGCACTCATATTAGATACAAGTGTAACACACATATACTTGTATGTCAACCTAGCAATTTCACTGATAGTGTCATGTATAAATTAAAGCATGTTGGCTGCTAATGTTGCTGGGGTTGCTGCTTATGCTTGCTTGCCTGTATTTTTGCAGGTGCTGCCCTCTGACATAATTTCTGAAGTTTTAACCTTTATGGAATTTATGAAGAATTCTGAAGAAAATTCAATTACGCAAAATCAATATTCAGTTGAATGAATACAAGATGTTCTGAACAATCTAAATGTCAAACTGCAAAGAAATTATCATATTAAATATTATAATGCATGTAGTAAAATTATTATACACTTTGAACAAAAAAGTCATATATCAAATATGATAATTATATGCTTTTTTTTACCATAGTTGAATTATGTGATTTTATTATATGTCATAACACCTTGAAAACGCAGTTATGTTGAAAAACAACGATATTATACATGTATGTGCTAGCATACACTGGATATGTGGAAATTGGTAAAAACTTTATCCTTATGCATTAATCTTCTCCATGCTTTTTCTTCTCCTATTTTTTTTTTTTTTTAAATTTTTGTCATTATCTTACTTAATATGGATTTTGGCTGCAACAAAATGAATATTTCTAAAAATGCAGTTGCAATCCTCATCTAGCTTGAAAAGTGAACGATAATGTCCAAAATTCTGAAATACTTCGTAATTGTGATTCGATATTTTGATTATTTTTACAATATATCTGAAGCAAAACAAGGTAGGACTTTACATTTAATGTATCATATGAGTAATAGATAAGATATACGGAAGTCATTTTTTTTTTAATTATTTTTTTTTATTTTTGAAAAGGGCTATGGTGTAATAATTGCTAAAAATAAACCTTGCTTCACTAGGACTTTTGAACGATAAATTTATCGGTCCAATCACGATTTTACTGGGATTTTTGAAATATTTACTGATTAAATGATCTATTTTTTAAAGAAAACATTTTGATGCACTCAAACTTGAAGTGTTGAATCACACCTTTGTTGATAATTGAAATGTGCCAAAAAAGCATGGAGAATTTCATTCACAACAAACGATTTTTCTGTCTGAAAATTGTAGCAAAAATTGTAATATAATATTTTGCCTAATTATTTTTCTGAACCATAAGTTGTAGTTATTTATAATCTTGAGAATATAATAAGTTTTGACAACCTAAACATGATTTCAATACCGTTTTTGATAAACAATTTAACCCGGTTATATACACTTCATACTGGTCAACTTTAAATTTGAGCATAGCAGTATATTTTCAAGGGTTTGCATTAATGCCGCTACATATAACATTTCGTTTTAATAAAATTGTTATTCGTGGGCAAATTTCTACTGTTCGTGAGAGAGTCAGTTGACATGGATTCCTAAAGTAAGACTAAGTTTATCACACATCGATTTTAGACGTTTCCGAACAGGCGACGCAACTGTCTAGTCGTTTATATCCTAGTCATATGCGACCAATCTTCGTGGTGATTTCCATGTCCGATGAAGAAATGATAAAAAAAAAACATGCGAATAAAATTGCATTACACTGCATTGGGCAACACAATGGGACTTGATACGACTTCCAAGCAATGCGACATGAGAAGGATACGGGGGACAATTGTTTTAGGCGGTGGCTGATTGCGACATATTTTCGGATTCCTGGATCAATTGTTCATAACTCGTAAACTAGGTTGTTTATTTTCATACAGTGTGTATATGAATTTAAAATAATGACAAATACATCCATTGACAATCAAAAATGATATCGTACTTAGCAAATAGATGGCTTTCAGCTAAAGTTTGTGAATTTTATTTGTAATTCTCAATGCGAGGACTAAGTACTAGGCAGTTCCACGAAAAGACGATTAAAATAAATGCTGCAATATAGAATAATAAGTACTTGTTTATGGATCACATTAGATGCATTATAAAAACCTGTTATACTTGTATATATAATACCAAATTGAAACGATAAAACTTTTTGTCAATCGTAACAGATGTTAATGAATGTGTACTAAGTTTAAGTGTAGTTAGTAATTCATTATTTTGATAATAAACGTTGACAACAGACAATGGATGTTTCCAGAATCTATCAAATATTTTAAAGAGAAATGGAGGAAAAATCAACTCACATTAAACAGGCCACCAAATCGTTGTGTTAGTTACCATTCCCGAAGGACGTATGATACAAAACTAGAATGAAATTGCCGCCGCTGTGTTGCGCAACTTGACACGATTTCCCAAGCAATGCAACACGGAAAGAAAATTGAAAATTCGTGTAAAGTCTTGGTTACGATTAATTGTGGACATCTCATTTGTACAATGCATGTGATAAGATTTGGAAAAAACGACAATAATTTCTTGAATCTATAAAAAACCAAAACTTTTCATCACGGATACATTTTGAGTTTGCTATATTCGCGTTTTGACTGAAACCCGCGAATTCGAAATAACCATTGCAAATATACCCCTATAAAAACCATAAAAAATGATTCCACGAATTTAAAACATTATACAGTATCTAGATGAAGGCATGGTCTTATGTTTTGTTTCGACTGTTTGAAAATTGAGTCGTAGTAAGGCTCTTCCAGCCTGCTTAATCCATATTGAAGTATAATCGATATTGTTTGATATTAGTCTGGTTGGGGATAAATCGCTACCAGTTCTTGAATCAATTGCTTACAAAGTTTACATCCTATGGCAATAAAAGATGTTCAAGCCCCGATTTCTCGAAACACACTTAAGTCATAAATTGCATAAGGAGAAAAACTTAAGTTTTGACTTAAGCCTGCACTTTTGTTTCGAGAAGTAGGGGCCCGGTCTAAAGTTTAGTCTAAACATATCTTAGTTAGCAAATGCATGGAAAATCTCCATTCGAGTTTTATTTATATTTTGCAATACGTAGACTAAATTGTGAAATTGTATCAAATTCCGGACTCACAACACAATTACTTGCGTGGTGGTTCTTCCATTGTTTAGGTTTATATATATAGACTGAGGCATAGTCTCGGGTTTTGTTTCTATTTGTTGAAAAAAAAGTCGTAGGACAGGTTTTTTATGCCTCCAAACATGTAAGTCAGTATTGAAGATTAAAGGTACTATTGAAGGCAGAAGGAGGAACTTACTTTAGACTGGAATGTTGGTTTTGATGTCCGTAGGAAGCATGTTGAACACGCGAATGAAATCGCCGCCACTGTGCTGCGAAATACAATGGGACTTGTTACGATTTCGCAAGCGATGCACCACGGGAGGAAAACTGGGAATTCGTGCCAATTCTCGATTGCACAAAACAGTTGTTTTATTTAGTGGTTATTTTATTGTTTAAAATAATATCTTGCTAAATTGAGACAAATTCTCGGGGTATCTTTCGATTCGTGACAAAACAAAATCGTAGAACAGGTTTTGCATGCCGGTGGTGCTGTACTGAAGAATAATCAGAACTATTGACGGCAGCGGGAGGCAAAAGCAACTTACATTAGACCGCCGTCCAAATCTTCGTGTTGGTTTTGATGGCCTTAGGATGAACACGCGAATAAACTCGCCGTAGCTGTGTTGTGCAGCGCTGTGTTGTGCAGCGCAATGGAATTTGACACATTTTCCCAAACGACGCGATATGGAAAGAACATTGAGAAATTTGTGTCAAGTCCCAGTTGCACAACACAATTGTTTAGCGTAGTGGTCCTTTCACTGTTTAGATTGATATTTTAATTGAGGGATGGTCTTCGGTTATGTTTCGATTCGTGATCAAACAAAGTCGAAGGAGAGGTTACCCATGCCTGTAGTACATATAAGGCTTTCTTGAAGAATGGTTGGTACTATTGAAGGCAGCAGGAGGAAGAAGTAACTTACATTAGACCGCCGTCCAAATCTTCGTGTTGGTGTTGATGGCCTTAGGATGAACACGCGAATAAAATCGCCGTAGCTATGTTGTGCAACGCAATGGAATTTGACACGATTTCCCAAACGACGCGATACGGAAAGAACAATTCGTGCCAATACCCATTTGCCCAAATCAATTGTTTTGCGTAGTGGTCCTTTCACTGTTCAGATTGATATTTTAATCGAGGGATGGTCTTCGGTTATGTTTCGATTCGTGTAAATACAAAGTCGTAGGACAAATTACCAATAACTGTAGTACATGTAAGTAAGTCTATATTGGAGAATAATAGGTATTGTTGAAGGCATCATGAGGAACAAGTAACTTACATTAGACCGGCGTCAAAATATTTATGTTGGTTTTGATGTCCTTACAAAAAACGCGTGTAAAATCGCCGCAGCTGTGTTATGCAACACAATTGGACTTGACACGATGTCTTAAGCTATGCGATATGTGAGGAAAATTTTGGAATTCGTGTTAAGGCCCGCTTGTAAAACACTATCGTTTTGTGTAATGGGTATTTCATTGTTTTGATTAATATCAAGTTATCCATGCCTTTAGTACATGTAAGGCTATATTGCAGAATAATCGGTTTTGTTGCAGGCACCAGAAGGAAAATGTAACTTACATTAGACTGGCATCCAAAACTTCGTGTGAATTTCCATTTCCGTAGGAAGCACGCTAAAAATGCGGATACAATCATTGTAGCTGTGTTATGCAACACAATGGGACTAAACATGAATTTCCAAACGATGCGATACCGGAAAACGTTGGAGTTTTATGTCAAGTTTCGGTTGCACAATACAATTGTTTTATGTAGTAGTTTGTATCATTGTTTAGATTTATGTCTAGCTTCAGGCATAATCTTCAGTTATGTTTTAATTCATGGCAAAACAATGTAGCAGGACAAGTTATCCATGCGTGTAGTACATGTAAGTCTATATTGAAGAATAATCAGTATTGTTGAAGACAGAACGAGGGAAATATAACTTTCATTAAACCGGCGTCAAAAATTCGTGTTGATGTCCATGCCCGTAGGAAGCATAATGAAATCGCCGTAGTTATGTTGTGCAACATAACATTTAGAGCAATTATTGATCTTTACATGGAAAGTTACTGATAAACACGCGGTATCTGTGTCGTGCAAATCAATGGGACTCTTTAAGTATCACGAGTATTTCAGTGTTGTCAGACAGTTTATAGAACTGACAAGACCATATAATTCCCCATTGAGCCCGCATTATTATCCGGTAATTGATAACACAAATATTAATGGTCCCTTTTTCCAGTTTGCTGAAAATATAATCATTTATTTAGTTCTAGGCATTGTCTTGGGTAAGACCTTTCCCACCAGAGCCTGGGAGAATAAACATGTATACAGTGTACTTCATGAAATTTATTATTTTATTATCAAACTAGGAGACAAAACAGACTTAATACGATTTCCCAAGCGATGCGGTACATACGTATAATGTAGAAGGGCCAGTTGCACAACAAAATTGTTTTTTGTAGTGGTTGTTTCATTATTTAGAATACTATCCAGATAGATTGAGGCATATTTTCGAGTCATGTTTCGATTCGTGCCAAAACAAAGTCATCGAACAGGTTATTCATGCCTGAAGAACATGTTAGTCTATATTGAAGAATAGTCGGTACTTTTGAAGGCAGTAGAAGGCAGATGTAACTTACATTAGACTGGCGTACAAACATTCGTGTTTGTTTTGATGTCCTTGGGAGGAACACGAGGGTGAAATAACAGTAGTTGTGTTGTGCAACACAATGGAACTTTACACGATTTTCCAAGCGATGTGATACGGAAAAAAACACTGGAAATTCGTGTCAAGTCCCGTTTGCATAACACAATTGTTTGTGTGGTGGTCCGTTCATTCGTTAGGTTGATCGG
The DNA here is from genome assembly GCF_041381155.1 of Argopecten irradians. Lineage (NCBI taxonomy): Eukaryota > Metazoa > Mollusca > Bivalvia > Pectinida > Pectinidae > Argopecten > Argopecten irradians. The sequence goes on from NC_091143.1 coordinate 34,150,179, forward strand.
GTTAGATAAACATAGTGGTTCCAACTAAATAATTATTGACAAATATTTATTTTTCAGCAATACTTAGTTTTGATAAAATGAATAGGATTTAAAGACTAGATCCTGAATATGAAAAATAAAACAATAAAATCCCACCTGTGTTACCGCGACATCATGAAATACAAATTGTCCTTTGTATCCGGATATGATATATGGGCTTATTAGTTCAGTATTCTTCAAAACTGAAATAAGAAATAAAAAAACAGATGTAAATCAAATGAAATAAACAAAGACAGATGTATATGAAATGAAAACACAAATAGAAAATAACATAGAAAACAGCACAGCTAGTGGTAGCACCACGACCTTCAGTAATTTATTGTAATCAAATCATCTGATAAAACAAGACGACTAGTGAAACGTTTTCATGTAAAAAGGCGATTTTGTTTCTTTTGAAACATCTAAGATTTCGAACCTTACTCTAAAGATTATATTCATTTTGCGAGGACTCTTCTGTTGTGACGATCTTTTTGAGAATTAAGCCCTCGCGATTCATTATATACAACATACAGGTCAGTTACCACATAGTTTCCCTAAAATGCCACCAATAACAATGTCTAATTGAAAAACAGATGCATGTAGCGGCCTAAATTCACATTACTAGTGTTATGTGATCCTGTCTGACTACGTAACCTGTTATGATATTGATAATTAACTAAATTTGATTTTGGAAAAATACAGATATCCACAGAAAAGATATTGACCCCAATGGTAGATATGTCATCTTAGATAGCTCAATAAATAGAACTAGAGTTACTCTAACGTATTGACCAAATCATGATATGCATTCTTTGTACAATATGATATTCAGACTGAAAAGACAATACATAAACACTAGCATTATTATTAAACTGCAATGTGGTAAATGACATGGATTTGGATACATACAACTGCATGCAGGATATAATCTTTACTTGGCGGAGTAAAAAACAGTAAAATAAAGTCGCCTAGACTATTTTTTAATTTCACATGATATCTATGATATTGTTACAGATATCTCACCAGGCTATAGAACGGATCGTAGTTATATATTTTTGACTTGAATAAAAGAAAACAATACAAGGAATAATCTTCTGAAAGGAAACAAGTTGGTTGATACAGTAAATAAATTTAATATAGGTGATTGTGAAATATTACAACAAATGTAATTGAGTATGAATGATCACAATTATTTGCAATCTTCAAGCAAAAGAATTGGTAAAACCAAATGAAGAAATTATAACAGATGACACAGAGACAATAGAAGAGAAATATTTTGAACAACTTTACTTCAGCAGAAACATTGGCAATAATGCATCTCCTCTATTTGAGCAGTGGAAAAATATATAAATCTGATAAAGGAAGTGGTGAAAGTCAGATTAAGATTGATGAATGTAAAAAAGCTTTAAAGATGAAAAAAAAATCAGGATAGGAAGGTTTTAGTAGTGAATTTTATAATTGATTTTGGAGGAATTTGGAATTTTGTGTGTGTAGAGCTATAAATTTGTATGCAATACTGGAACTTGGTCAGATTTTACAAAATAAATAATACAATAAAAATGAGATCCATTATTTTATTAAACACAGATTATATAATAGCCTCGACAGCAATAGCTAATCGCATTAAAAACGTTTTACCATCAATATTAACCAATACACAACAAAAGTGTTATCATATGAAAGGCAGATTTATAGAAAATATCAAATTAGTATATGATGTTATGCATGAATAAGAAGAAAGGAATATGTCTGGTCCTTTGTTATTAGCAGACCTTGATAATGTCATCGATTCAACGGAATAGGGTTTTATTCAAAATTCCTTACCATCTTTCAATTTTGGAGAGTCTTTACTGAAATGGATACATATTTCATGTCATGATGCAAAAAAAGCAGAGTAGGTAATTATGGAATTGTTTCATCCTTTTTTTAAGTACAACGCAGCTGTCAACAGGGGGATCCCCTATTACCATATTCATTTGTAATTGGTATACAATTACAACAAAATATTTATATCAAAGGTGTTACAATAAATGAGCAAAAACACCTCATTGGCCAATATGCAGATGATACTTTTTTATTCCTAGATGGTTTTTCTAGATCATTGACCAGTGTAATAACAGAATTTAACAACTTTTATCTCGCCTCAGGGCTAAATTTGAACATACATAAATGTCAGCTCCATTGTATAATCAATAACAAATATTATGATGAGATTATGTGTCCTGAGCATCAGTTTAATTGGTTTTCTGATAATTTTAGACTGTTAGGGGTTCATTTCTCACTAAATCTGTCAGAAATTATTAAAATTATCCGCAACTATAAACTTCAGACTTCTTGGAATGTGGTCACAAAGCAACCTTACGCTATTAAGAAAAATCACTATGATCAAAACATTTGCAGCCAACGCTATGTTCTATAGAATCATATGGGGATATCAACCTTATAAAATAAAACGTAATATAAGACTCTTTCATAAGTGGATATGAAGGATAGGGATATTCTACCCGAGGGTCACACCGAGGTAGTAAAACCCGAGACTTGCCGAGGGTTTTGCAACATTTTGTGATCCCGAGGATAGAACATCCCTATCCTTCATATCCACATGTTTTTGAGAGATGTTACACTAGCTTTATGATTTATTCCCTAATCTTGAAACTTATGTTTTAAATTATGTTTCTCTGCCGCTCATTAGACAATTTATTTTGGTTTGAAATGTAAGGGATTTAAACGATGAAAGATATAGAGGATCTGTCATGAGATTCCCTTCATATTCGATTTTTGATATGAGTATCATAAATCCAATATGAAGGAAAACTAATGATAGATTATATTTATCATATGACTAATATTTGCTTTTGTTTCTTTCCTTTTTGGACTTTTCTGCCAGATGATCAATCGTTGATCAGTTGAGGTTCGAACCGTATCACTAGAAAACAAAAGTTGGTCAATAACCACAGCGCCGTATTAACTAGTGGGAAACATAGCCTAATTATTTAAGGCATTAATCTAGTTTTATTATGTACTTCATTATCAAACTGTTACATGTAAATATTTATAACTGAAGCAACGAACTGAATACAAGGAAAACTGTTGAATATATCAAATTTGTAAGCGACTACACAAGCGACATTTTATATTGTGACTTTTTCTTGACGCCAAAGATCGTTTGGCGCGAAAACACATCCCCAACAGTCATTCAGGGTTGTCGTCATGCAGGAATGCAGGGCTCCATTTTTTCACCGCTTTGAACTTTTACTGTTTGATTTAGGAGATTTGAACCAATTATCAAGTTCAAATCGATTCGAGAAGGTGAAAATTGATACTGATTTTTTACGCACCGTTATGAATCTAAAGAGTAGTGCGGCGTCTTTGTTCAATTCAGCATTTCGTAGTAAAATATCTAGTAACAGAAGGTCGTTTCCCACACGTAGAAATACGTACCATTCATCAGAACCAAGCCAATTATCATACAGGTAGGTTATACTTTAATAAAATTGATGAAATGGCTTTATTGAACGGGCAAACACGGAAGTCATATGATAAATTTTAGATAATAACTATACCCCTGTCTTAATCCCTATATTTTTATGATATAATAATAAAATGTAATCAGTTAAATTTTTTACAGTATTTGTCGTAAGTGGCAGATATACTTAAAGCTATTTTTGACCTCCTATAAATGCAGCATATGTGAGAGTTATATTGCTTTTTAAATTGGTGGTTGTAAATATATATCACACCGCTAAATAGATTAACCATTCTTCTGTATAAAGTCTAAGAAGTATAAGAATTGATTAATTGGCCTTTACTAAAAGTACATATATAAGTCTGTATGCGAGCACTACTGAGGGCGAACAAATATTGATATATAGATGTGATGTATGTGTGCTCCTATAGGAAAATGAAAATTGAAACAACACAACAACTTAAAAATCAAAAACAGAAATCATAATTTCATTTCAGTAATACGTTACCATAACTTTAGTTTGCAAATACGTTACCTACACCGATATTTCTAGACCCAACAGACATAAGATTTGAGAATCTCGTCTCCCTACCGTACCTCTTCTCGTACTCGGCGAGAGTAAAAAGATTTATCTACCTTCCTCGTTCCTTTATGGTGCTACAAGCTCAGACGACAATTAAATTGTGTCAATTTCTTTCGCTGTTTTAGGTCCATTTATTTTGACGTTTTTGGTCATATTTCTCGTACATTAATTCGTGTATATACCCATATGCCCTGCGTTGATATTATTTTGTATTGCCATTTGTTTTTTGTGTCTTTGTCGGCCGTATTTTGACTGCTTCAAGTGCTTGTGGTTGCGGCCCTGGCTTATCTCGTTCGAGGATCGAATAAGCTGTGAATGCTCGTAAAATTGCATGCTTGCCTTCGGTTAGGGACTACCAGCCGCCGGCCTCTGATATTTTTAGCGGCTCCGGTATTCCAGGTGGTGTTGCTGTTGGCCCGGTCTTGATGCAGGACCTATTCGTTCGAGTTTGGGTTCAGGGACTACAGACTTCCTTTCTGCTTTGTCCATTTCCACTGAGATTAGTGATGCGCAGCTCTCTAATCGCGGCATCAATTCTCTTCCGTCAAGTGTCCTGGTCCCGATTCTGTTAGGTGAGTGTGCTTGCTCAAGTTTCCCTGGTAGCGTCTTCAGGGCCCTTTTGGTCGCCCAAACCAGCCTGCGGATAGTTCTGGGTTTCAGCAATATCCCGGCAGTTTATGGGCATAGCCTATACAAGTCCGGGTTTCCACTTGGATGGGAGTGGTGGTCCATCCTCGTCCTTTGGTCAGGTTGGCCAGCCCCAGTCCTCAGGCAGGCCAGTATGGCCAGTTCTGGGGTCACTCCCACCCTATGGGACCGTTTCAGTTTTTTCCAGGGAATACAGTTTTAACCCCATGGGCTATTCCTTCTTGAACCCTTGGGAGTTGGGTCTCTCCCTCTCGGAGACATGTCAGCTGTTCGGTTCCCTCCCACCCACCTACTGCTGCTCTCGGGGGCCGTTACGGCCGGTCCTAGAAAGGTTCGCCGGACCTTTAGGACTTCTGTTTTTCGTGCAGGTGGATGCCCAGCAAGTTTTTGTCTGGGAATTCGGACCCTTAGGATCGATGTGTCTCAGGTTCTCGGGGCAGAGGTTTGCCAAACCACCCTCCGCATCATCCATGCCGGAGTCCACCACCCTTTTGGGTTTTTAGTGGCTCAACGGGCATCTGCTCAGTCAGATCGCTCACTGCCAGAAGGCACTATTGTTTCTTCAGCTCTGGTCACTGCCCAGTCTCGAGTTATTGATAGGAATTCTTCATCTCCCACGCCTGCGTTTGCCGGGCTGCAGCTCCGTGTTGGTGATTTATCAGAGGTTTAAGCCTCTGACTATGCCATTCACGATGGACTGGTGTCCCCATAGCCAGCTAAGCTGGAGTCTAGAGAGTTAGTAGTCTGGCCTAGCAAGTCAGTGGACCAGGTCGTGTTCGGCTCCAAAGAGCACCACAAGATGAAGAGGCTGCTACCTCTTTCCATCCAGATTTTGACTGAAATATATATCTGACGGTAAGTCAGTAATGGATATCCGATGTGCCTGAGGGTCGGATATTTGAAACAGAGCAAACCCGATATTTCAGAGCAGAGTCTTTAGAAGTGTCATTGTTCGCCAATGTCTTGTTGCCAAGGCGTTTTTTTCTGTGTTGAAAACCCGCACAGTCTAAGAAACTTACCACTTCCGATTGTTTACTTCCCTCTTCTCTGGGTCCACTCTTTTTGAAGGGACTCTTCCTTCTGTTCAGAAGGCTTCTGTCCTTCTTTTGAGGAAATAGCAGACCGTGAAGGCCAGTACCTCGCAGGGGTCATCGCCGCCAAAGAAGAAGGCTAGAACTTCAGCTCCTCGGTATACTGTGCAGCCGAAATCGAAGTCTTACTTCAAGGGTAAGGTAATAAGGGTAAAGGCAAGAAGGGCAAGAACCCCCTGAGGGCAAGAAGTGGAATTCCTGACCCTTTCTCCCCCTCCTTAGCCATTCCAGACCAGTCTGTTCTGGAGAACTCCGCTCCCCCAGTTAGAGATTCTGGTCCTTGTCCCTCAGGATTAAGTGTCGGTTTAGGGAGCGATTCTCCCGCCTGGGAGGGTCTCGACCTTCCTCGTCCCGATCTTGTAGGAGGTCGTCTGTCCGCCTTCCTTCCAGAGCGGAAGGAAATTAAAGAGGACACACGGGCCTTGTATGTGGTCAAGGATAGGTTGGGCATTCTCCTCTTGCGGTATCCGCCCTTGGAACCAATACCTATCTCCTTCCCTTCTCGGGAGATCCAGCGAATGCACTTGCCATCCAGGAGGAAGTAAGGACCGTGCTTTTAAAGGGTGCGGTCGAGGAGGTACCTATGGTGGAATGCACTCCGGGCTCTTTATTTCAGAATGTTTCTGGTTCGCAAGAAGTCCGGAACTTTGCGTCCCATCACAGACCTAAGTGTCTTCAACTGGCACGTACAGTAGATTCCCCTCAATTCAAGATGGAGACTCACAGACCATTATAGCTTCGGTGAGATGAGGGATGTGGGCGCCTTCAGTAGATCTGATGGGCGCCTATTTCCACATTTCCACCAATAAGTCGGCACAAAAATTCCTCCGTTTTACTTGCAACCCTTTCGGGCTCACGACAGCTCCTTTAGATTTCACAGAGCTGCTGAAGGTTGCCATTGGGTTTCTGCACTCTAGAGGAATAGATTTCCTCATTCTCACCTAGTGTGAGCATTTTTGGTCCAGAAAGGCCCGTCTGGTCCTGAAACTTTTGCTCGAAGTCAACATTCCTTCTAGAGAGAAACCGAGGTTTTCTTTCCTCAGGACTCTGTCTTCCTAGGAAACCGTTCAACACCATCCAGGGTATTGCCCTTCCCCTTTGGAGAAGTTCGAGAAGACCAAAGATCTTGCTCTAACCTTCATCGGTGGGTCACTCGTCCAAGTGCGTTGGTTTCTTAGTTTTCTGGGTTAACTCAACTCCCTGGCAGATGTGGTTCTCCTGGGGAGACTTCACATCAGACCTCTTCAGATATTTATCCTGTGAGTACTGTGATCAATTAGGTCTTCCTCTACCAGTCTACCAGTCACTCTGGAAGGTCTTCTGTGATTGGTGTATCGGCAAGAAGATTGATCTGATCGATTTTCATTTATATTTGTTTAGGGAACGGAATCTTGCCTCTGGTACTATTGTGGGATACCGCATGGCTATTGTGTACTGTCTTTTCATGGTAGACGATATGTAGGGTATACGACCTCTTTGGGTGCCTTGATTTGTGGCTTCAGTCTGGACGGGCCTAGGGTACGGCACTAAGCTCCACAGCGGAACCTAGCACTTGTGTTAGAATCACTGAAGTGGGCTCCTTATAAGCCTTGGGGGTCTGTCTCCATAACGTTTTTAACTTTTTAGACTGTCTTTCTACTTGCCCCTGCTTCAGGCCGTAGGAGGAGTGATATCAATGCTTTGTCTGTTCACTCTTCGTGCCTTCGTTGGGCCAGAGATAGCTCTGCCGTTATCCTTCTCACTGATCCTGCCTTTTTGGAAAATAAGCATGTTCCTTGTTTTTCGCCTAATCCCAATAAGATCCCTTCCTTGACAGTTTCTGTGGAGTTTTAGAAGGAGAATGATCGGTTGATGTGATGATCGGTTGATGTGTCCCTGTCGGGCATATAACTAGGGAGAGGGGTGAATGGGGGGTGACTGGGCTGTCTGGCTTCTGACTCTCCACTACGGTAAGACTAATTCGCATACTAAAATTATGGTAATATATTTCTGAAATGAAATTGAGGGTTTTCAATGTCAAACCCATTTTCATGATGTACTTTATGTCCCATCCGTCTGTTTCGTCCCCTTTTCTCCTCAGCCATTTTGCCCCTATGGCTCCATAAATGGCTTTTGAGGAAAGGAGACCACTCTATGTTACTCTCGTCGAGTGCAAGACGAGGTACGGTATGCAGACGGGATTTTCAAATATTGTGTTTGTTGGGTCTACAAAGATGGGTGTACATGTAGGTTGCATATTTGCATACTAAAGTTATGGTTTTACATTGAAAAACTTCAAAATTTAAACCAGGCATATTATATTCATGAATAATATCACTCATAACTGAACAATGATAACATGTATAAATATAGCATGAACGCTTCCTGAATCAAGCTGATTTTCTGTCTTGTGTTATAATATACTTATATTTTAGATAGATATTTAACTTTTTCATAACAACTCTTTATTAACCGTTTGGAATCCGTCAACCATTTTTTTTCACATTTCATTGGTTGCTTTCCTTCTCCTAATTAGACTTTCTATATAGTAACGAATGTCTCTTCTCTGGTAGTCCGATCTATCACAGGGCTTGTATGCATACAACTTTGTGGACTTAGCTAAGTATTCGCCAAACGTTAAAATGACCAAAGTACGTGAAGTGGAATATGATAAGTGACATACCTGTGTATACTTCAAATATAAGGCGAACTACGTACGTGCAGTTTATAGCGAGATTGTACAGTGCTATACATGTAAAGAAAACTAAACAAATATGTGTTAGACCAAAGCGGTGTTGAATATTTGATGTATGTTCACAAAATGCTGAGTGAAATTATTCTAATTATGCATTTCGAATAGAATGAAGTTTAAGGATTAACTTTAGTATCTATACTTTCTCATGTTATTTAAATAACACAGAAAATATTGAGTGTGCTCTTATCATAAACCATATTATTTAGAGTATATGAAGAGTTTCGTTGTATATCCTTATATCATAACAATAAATTAAGATATCAATTATAATTCAATGTATTATATATAATCATTTCAAAATTCTAAATTATTTTTTCGAGCTCCTTTCTATGAAGTAGTTAAGACGTCATATTAGTCAATCAGAATCGACGTTACATTTATGCTGGTTTAGCTAATGTAAATTCTCCTTACAGGTGAAATTGAATAGCATACGTATAGTAATACTTGCTGATGACCTTCATTGATTTAATTTCTTTTTTTTACGGTTAGCATATGCAGACATTTATCAGTGAAAGTGTGGTAATACGTCTGATAAATAGTTTAGGTGCCATATTATTTTTCTTCTCTGTGGATATTAACTATTTCAGTATTACTAGCAGATTTAGCAATGCAATCAAATATGATATTTTTTCTCTCTTTTGACCAGGATATCCATATCTGAAGATATATAAGCATTTAACTTAAATAGATATATCGTTTTAGTGCATTCTAATCTTTACTTTATCTGATCTCATAATTGTATATATACATACAGATAGTGAACAATGAATTAATAAATACTTTCAGACAATGAATAGGGGAACATGAAAAACGATTCGCACAATCACAGCCATACTGTTATTCCAAAGAAATTGATGAAATCAAAAAAAAAAATGATGAAATAAAAAAAGAAATTGATGAAATCAATTACCTAAAAGGGACATGAACCTAAATGAATCCTTTAAATTTGAGTAAACATAATTATCCATAACATGTCAGATACTTTACTAGGTAATATATATCACTTAATGTGCAAACATGTTCAATACAATTGTTGGCTGAGCGCAATGAAAATAGTAGCATTAAACTTTGGTGACCTCTCACAATGCTCTGCGCAAATTAAGCAAAAGTTAATAAAACTGCGAGACGAAAACGTGGGTAAAGCGAACACAAACATATTCCGATACAAAACGACAGAACAACGTAGAATGAGAAGATTCAGTAACGCGATGAGGAAATGGGGTAAATATAAATGACTGCGATGAAAGAAACAACTCCCCACTTTAAATAAGTTCGATGTACATGTCCAATTACGACAATAATCTCCCTTCACGTCGAGTGGCAACTTCATTTGAATTTCGATTGGTATCATTCAAACACTAAAAACTATAACTTACATTATAAAACGATTTTAAAAAAAAAATGACTTATATTTAATATGTCAACGATCGTAAATAAAAAACAAACTCCCATGAAAAACAAATCTCATGAGCCGTGTTCTTTGTTGTTCTTTTGCCTCTCTTTAGACAGGCGCTGATCATATGCTCAAAAGACTATCATGGTCTATTTTTTAGAAATGTTTGCGGTTGGTATTCCCAAACTTTTCCTGACGTGTTTGATAACTTATCATTTGTATTGACATCATTAATAAACATCTGACCTATACCAAACAACTTATTTTGGGTAAAGTCCCTTTAAATTACATGCATAATTTGTATTATGTTCGAAGATGAATCATGATATAAGTTGTTTGAAAATGTGTCAATCTATGTTGTCAAAAGTACATGTACTTTACAAAGTCGAATAAATTAAGGCTATATACACTTATTACATGTACGCTTTAAAGCTAGCAAACATGTGGAACACAATGAACGTGTGATATACGTTTGGATTTATTAGTTTTAACGTCAAATTGACAGCCAGTGACATTTAAGGACGCTGGTAAAAAGACCTATATGTTTTATTAAGTTTCTAGTTCTTATTCTTTTGTGTAGTTAATGCCAATTAATAAATAAAAGAAACCTTTACAGTAGTTTAGAATGCTGTATGGCAATGACTGAAGGTGTCACATGAACAAAAAAAGCAGATAAAAATCTAATATGGCTGCTATGACCTCATTTCCGGTTGTAAACTTATGTCAATATTCCGTTAACGGCTTGACAAATTCCTTTCATTTTTGGATATGTAGAATAAAAATGGAACCAACAACTTACCAAATACGTTTCTGTAAAAAGTCAACTTCCGGATGGCGATGATCCCCTCTCAGCACCTGACAACGTTGCATCACAGCCAATCTGTTTGTAATAATTACATAAACATTGAAAACAATATAATATTATATAAACAATGGTGTGAAAATGCTGTATACTTTATTGGAGACCTTGTTGGGAATAATGAACTTTTATCATACGATTATTTTTGATGAAATCTAATTTGAATATTATTGGAATTTTGAATGCAATTCCTAGATCTTGGAAACATATTTTATACCAATAATACACCACCGCAAATGAAACAATAAAAACATATTCAATACTTAAATAGTCATGTAAAGGTTACCAAATTCTTGTATAAATATTACAAAAGTTACAGCAATACCAAAAAAGAGTCAAGATTTCTGGCAGGACATGTTACATGTCAATATTCCCAAAGAGTCCTGGTCATAATTTTACTTCATTCCAAGATATATTACAGATGACACAATATTGTAAAAAATTCAATTCAAACTTCATCACAGAATAGTATATACAAATACTAATTCAAAGGAGGAGTGTCAATTTGGGCCCTCTGGTGGCTATGGCCGATAAGCATTATTTTTTGTTTACATATACTCGGAGGTTAAGACATCATGATATGACATATTATTCAGATCAAGTCGGAGTCCCTTGTGAGTTATAAAAGTTATATAAAGAGGGGGCAATTTTCTGTTTTGTCCAGTTTTGTTGGAACAAAATGACCTTTACCTACATTTACGATGACAGGGAAAAACAAATCTAAGATCTTGAAACGACTTCTTGTTTTTTCAAACAGTTTACACAGTAGATATAAATGGACACCAACATACAAACCCTTGCATACGCATTCACTCACAATACTTAAGGATGTATTCTGAGGTTTCAGTCCCGTTGAAGTCTCGTTTCAACAAAGATAAAAAAGTTATGAGATTTTTCAAATAAAATCTATCAGTATATGCAGCAAAATAGCCAGATGCAAATTTTGTCAAAAAATTACGTGTCTATTTTTAGTAGATTTTTTATACGGGGATTTAAAGAAATGGCCCATTTGGCGGCCAATTTTGAAATTGTGCCTTTTTTTTTGCTTTGAGTAGAGCCACAGTTTTACCATTTTTTACTGAAATTGATTTTACTTAAATCATCACTGCGCCAGCATTTTTTAGCTGTATCGAGCTAATTTTGCTGTAAATCTTTACTAGGTTCGTGGTTATTAAAATAATGAGCAATAATGCATTAAATAATACACTTTTGTCACTTTATTTTTTACATTTAATGGTATTTTGAGCACTTTTTATTTTTTACTCTAAAATATTGAAAAATAAATATTCAAATGGGGCAAAAAGTGAGCACGCGGACCCCCCATTTTTCTGCCTGTTTTAGAAAGAACAACTCTTTCTCTATTGATTTGCAAAATTGTAACAAAAGTTTAATACTAAAACTTTTTCTATAAACGGTTAAATTTGGCAAAAATGGCTGAAAATGGTGCATGTTGTTGCTCAACATTAACGGGTAGGGGTAGCATATGTTGTTATTCTGAGGAAAAAATAGTCTTTTTAATCAAAACTGGTATATTTATAAGGAAGACTACTGTGAAAAAAATTCTACAAACATTAATACATATCAAACACCTTATACGGGAATTATAGCTTTATTCCATTGTGTATGTGGTCAAAACGTATGTGGTACCCATAAAATCCAATATTTTGTCAACTGGTATCTTTGAGTGACAATTGCTCAAAAACGAGCACACGGACATATGTTTTTCTTCCATTTTCTTTTATGGTATGAACTCCTTTTTCCAAAAATCTATATAATAAAAAAAGTTTAATACAAGAAAATTTTGACTTCTCAGAGGAGTACATCCTTAAAACATCAAGGTGTACGTTATGGTACATCATATATAAAACATTACATACATGTAGTATGCCATGGTGTTACACTGTACCCTACATAATATGCATGTATGTGTACTAACATGACACAATACACATACATGCATGCAAACATACATACATACGTGCATGCATGCATAGGTACATGCATACAAACATACTCTAAAAACACATGTGCACACGAGCATACACATATACATATACACACATGTACATATACATGGGGCCGCGGTGGCCGAGTGGTTAAGATGTACCGACATATTACCACATGCCCTCCACTTCTGGGTTGCGAGTTCGAATCCCATGTGGGGCAGTTGCCAGGTACTGACCGCTGGTCGGTGGTTTTTCTCCGGGTACTCCGGCTTTCCTCCACCAACAAACCTGGCACCCTCCTTAAATGACCCTGGCTGTTCAATAGGACGTTAAACTAATCAAACATGCATACATGCACTGCATGAATGTAATACAAATAATACAAAACATATGTGTACTTAAACTTAGCATAACCGAACATATATAGCACCATAACATATATACATTTACACATATAAATATATCGACAAAAACATATATTAGCTATATAAACCCCAACAAATGATAAAAAAGAAAATTAAAGTAAGTTAGCAGTAGAAAAAGACTAAGTTAAAGACTAAAGAAAAAAATATATTAAATTGCTAGTAGTCCTAGAGTTCTGCATGGATTGTAACCAAATTTTGCCAGAAATATCATTGGGGAAGGGGAACAAAGTAATCAATATAATACCAAGTAAAGAGATCGTCAGTAAACATGAGAACTCGCTTAATTCGAACACTCGGATAACTCGAAGTTTTATCTCGGTCCTTTCGAGTTCGTATTAACCGAGTTCCAATGCATATGTACGTCAAATATTTTTATACATGTACATGTAAGAAGTCTGGTGACTTAGAATATGATGTGTATTTCAATGATATTTAGTAAACTTCTCTGAATCCGCGTGATACACTGTGATTAGGAGTTATTCAAGCCTAATATTAGGCTTTAGGCATTATCTCTTTCCCTGTATCTATCTATTTATCATAATCACTATTCTATTTATCTGTATATGTAAGTCAAATGTTTTTTATATATAAATTCATCAAATGGATATAGTGTTGTTTGGTTCTGTAAAATAAACTTAATATAATCTTCTTTTTCAAAATTAAATGTTTAAGACTGATCAGGAATACGTAATATATTCAGGCTGTAGGACGGTGGTTTTCATTTTGATACTCTGGGTTCCTCCAAGTATTCACACATCCTTAAATGGCCATGAACCCTAATTGATCTATGTAAAAACACTTTCTGTGTTTGTGTCCAATAATCAGCTACTTTAACTCTTTCGTTTTAGTCATTCAATCATTTTATTTATTCATTTCTTCTGTTTCAGTTGAGCTTTGAACATGGTACCTTTTGGGCCGACAAGTTTAACAGCTTTTTCCTGACATGAAGACAGCGGCAAGGGGAGTTAACTCATTTCATGAAAATACTAGACAGAGTTACCTTTCCATAATTGACCTGAGTATTTATTTGTGAGTATAATTTGTCTTTTTTGTCTGTAAATTTCTCTCATATACCTCTTTGGTTCAATTATCAGTGTTATTAATTTCTTCGAGATGGATAGTCGAGTGAAATTCGAGTTATCTCCCTTCCATTGTCTCTGGTAAACGGGGTCATTTAGCAGTTAGATGGTGCAAATTTATAGGGGAATTGTGTAATTCGTTCACTTCCAGATCTTGTAACTGATTAGTATACATCAATATGTGAGTGAAGGATAAGTTTTTTTTTTTCTATTTTTCAAAATCAGTTTCTTTCTAATAGCCACGATTCTTTAGTTCTGTCCAGTTTTTTCGGGTTCAAATTTTGCTCTAGATTTGATTTTATCTGTCCTTGGAATCCTTCAAAGGTTGATAATTCCTTTTTGTTTACATCAGTTGGTATACATTTGTAAATTTTAGAATCATCTGATTCAGAAAATCAGGGCAAATTTGAAATTTTTGGGGCTATTTTGTATCCATATTTTATTAGCTGCACCGTAATTTCTCTGTGTTATATCAGATATATTATGACATAATATGTTATAATCATTTCTTTATGATATTCTATTGTTTACTAAGAAATATATATAGTAATTGAGCCAATTCTGGAACTTTGATTTGCTTAAATGTTCAGTTCTGGATATTTTTTTGCTAGAATTTCCAAAAAATGGGGGGTGGGGTAAAGAATATGAGTTATCTCCCCCTGACCTTCAGGTTTAATTCAGTTGGTAATATTTCACTGTAGTACACTAACTATACTATAGTTGTAAGTAAAAGTCAAAAGTCTAGGTTCAAATTTAATTGAAATATTTAAATTTTCATTTCAAAACTGTTTCAATTATCATATTTTTTTCTTACAGGACTCTTCATCGTCGATACGAGTACACAGCTTGCACTACCAGACCACCCATGCAGCGAGCAAACTCCAATTTTGGAATCAGACCTTATGGTCATGTAGCTTTCCAAAAAATGGTAAATTTGAAAAAATATGTAAAATGCTATAGCCTCATATTCGTATAAGCTCTGATCCCATAATCTCGAAGCCAAATCTCGAGTTTTTAATGAAAATATAAAGTCTGTATAGAACACTTCATGTTTAATATACCATATATAGGATATATGATGTATTTTTATATTTTTATGCATGCATTAACAAAGGGATTGTCTGTCTTATTAAAATATCACCCATGTCCACACCCTCTTTACTGTACACTGCTACCTATGGAACAACAAAGTACAAAAGTCTATATTTCCATGCTAAACGGCAGAGATGTTTATTATGAAACATGGCACATCACTCTGGATTGACACCTTCGCAATGCATCCTACAGAACAGACAGATCAGTGAATGCATGGCCTTTGTAACAAATCCCATGTGGGGCAGTTGCCAGGTACTGACCGCTGGTCGGTGGTTTTTTCTCCGGGTACTCCGGCTTTCCTCCACCAACAAACCCTGGCACCTCCTTAAATGACCCTGGCTGTTAATAGGACGTTAAACTAATCAAACATGCATACATGCACTGCATGATGTATACATAATACAAAACATATGTGTACTTAAACTTAGCATAACCGAACATATATAGCACCATAACATATATATATTCTACACATATAAATATATCGACAAAAACATATATTAGCTATATAAACCCCAACAAATGATAAAAAAGAAAATTAAAGTAAGTTAGCAGTAGAAAAAGACTAAGTTAAAGACTAATTCGCAATGCATCCTACAGAACAGACAGATCAGTGAATGTATGGCCTTTGTAACATATCAGCGATACATATTGCTGATAAAAAAACAAGATGCATATAACAGTCCTATTGGAACATGTTTTTGTGATTGGTAATTACACTATCCGTGCTAATGTAACTTTGAGTATTCTCTTAGAAAAAAGCAACAAGTATTAGGCTAATGGCTATGCAACCTAACACAATAAAGTACGAAGCATAAGTGAAACGACGATGACAACTATATACAGATATATCAATTAATTTTATATTACGACTTTTGGTAATAAATTTACTTTCACGTGTATAGAATATGCCCTTATTATAAGGGTAGACTGGAGAAATTCATACCCTCTGAAGAGAATCACGAAAACCAAATTCTTGGCAAGCCTCGGGTTAGATATTCGTAAATCTCCTTCGGGGATAGAGGTTCATCTGTCCTAAATATATGGTAGATATATCCTGGTCCTACTCTCTAGGTAAGAATAAGCCTTTTTCTGTCAATGTAGTTAATAAGATCAGTAATTATAAGATCAAAATTCAGCATGAGGGTGAGGCATAAGTTCAAGGTTAAAAGTGATATTGAATGTCCTGTTTGAGTGCACATGTTAATGTTTGTTTCAGGTCCTCACGCGAGTATGTTCTAGCTGTGCGTTCAAGCTGTTGTTTCCTGTGTAATGTTATTCTCACCGGAAGTACGTATATATATATATCAGTATAATGGATTAGAAACCCTAATAATTAGTGAACAACGATAACAAGTGTGAAAAATATAGTGTGTGATCGTTTTTTTAATCAAGTCTATTTTCAGCCCATTGTTTAATAAAAAAATATTTTCTAGATAATACAGTTTCTGAGTTGATTTCACGTTATATCGATATCATCTCACTATAACGAATGTTAGTTAAAATATATAATTTGATTATAAATATGTATGATGCATTGTTTATAACTCGTTTCAGATAAATTTCTAAATTATTTCAATGATATATAAGGAGATGAATTATGCTTGTTTTTGTCCCTAATTCTGAATACCAGTCGAATTCTTTCGTAGTTATTCATAACAACCTACCTACACCTAGTAACACTGAAATAAATACTCTTTGGAAGGATTAAAGTTTATAACTTGATGCTGTGTTACTCGACTTTATCACCATAAGTAATAATTATGATAGAAATATAGAATATAAAACATTACCTCAGTGACTATATAGACTGGCCTCTTCCTCCATGACGAGTCGCTATTCAGCTCTGTATTGCCTCTCCAAAATTACTTCCTGGGACAGCGCACATAACACATGACAACTTAAGTGTTTTATACGGAAACGTATATGGACCTCTACTTGTGATGTTACATGACACTTAATGATGACCCGTTAGTGCCATATACTAATATCGCAATCTCTCCCTGTCAACTTAAGGTCGACAACGTTAAATCGCGACAACTCAACGACGACAACGCAACGACTTGACGGCGACGCTCCACAACTCGACAGCGACAGAACGATATTATCGTCGTCGAGTTGTTGAGTGTTGCCGTCGAGATGTCGCGATGTCGAGCGTCGCGTAAATTATGGGCATGAGTATTGACATACAAGCTTGTAATTGATCTGGATATTTTATTAAAATAGGATTGGATTTGCCGATGATGGAGGACGTGTTTTGGTGAAGAGGAAAAGTCTTATGCTTTTAATCTGGCTTTTACCTGCATACTTCCCATATTGAAAATGTCTTGTACACTTTTAAGTCAATTAAGTCAATTTCAACCTACCCCGTGCCATATCAATCTGTGAATACCGTGAAGAACTTTTATACGAACTGTATTACCAGTGTATTCACTCGATTAACCAACTGATAAAAATTTATATAGGTAAAACTGCACAATTGCATATGCTAAACATTCTTCAATGTAATTAATTAAACAAGACATACAAAATCATACATATAAAGGATGTTTGACAATATGATTTTGTGTATTTATAACAGAAAAAAAATGAAGGAATATGATTTTTTTCAGTATTCACATTAGCTCACAAGAACCAAAAGACTAGTGTATCAATTAGAGTCGATAGTATCTTATGAATTATTAAGTAGAAATGCAAAAATATTGAGTGTAAGCTAACTTTTGACACACCCTAGCCTAGTGCACTAGTGAGTGCAACTGCGGTTTAAACTTGTGGAGCGCTACAATATTGAACTACAGGGTTAAACTGAGTAGTGTATTGAATTTCAATTATTAAAACCCCTATACATGTAATAGGTAGTTTGCCATTGGACATCTGTTACTAGATACCCTGTATCTGTAATTTTTACTACATGTGATATACATTGTTTTTTACTATAGTAACAGTTTGCTTTTTAGTCTATATTAAATTTGTCTGATTATAATTTTCATACATTATTAAGATGAAAAGTAATTTTCATATAAACTATTAGTTCAGATATTACCCGATATAGTAATTACATGAATTCTCTGTTTTCAATAAAATTAAAGAGACAATTCACTTAGGCTAATTCTTTTACATAACCAAGAAGAAAATGTGGCATACATGTATTGTTCTACATTTCTTATGAAATATATAACATAAAATAGTGACAAATTCCATGTCATTATTTAGTATTTTTAATTGATACCGTTGTAATTACAAATCGTTGATCAATACGATTAAAGCAGGTACAAAATGTACGCTGTACCCATATCCGAGCCAAAGTCACTCACGTTAAACAAATGAACTACATAACCTTTGTGCAGGTGATAAAATGATTTTTAGGCAAGACAATTCACCTAATGAGGTAAACACACTACTGTCAGAGCGATTTGAGCAGATTTAGACAAATGTAGCATTACTCTACGAGCAAGGGACAGGGTTTGGCATACAATATATGGCGGACAGCGAGCGAGTTTGAACATTTCACACGCATTTCACCACAATGGGCTTTTCTGCCATATTACAGTAAAACCGACTGATTTAATTTCCATTAGAACTTGGTTTTTTCCGATAAATATAAATATTTAAATGTTCTCTTAGACTGAATTGTCCCTTTAAATATTATAATGTGATTTAAGCATTTATGAACTATATTATTGATATTGTTCTATATGAACAATATTATAATTATAAGCCTTAAACATAAATGTTGATGAGTCTAATTTGCTTGGACAGTATACTGGCAAGCTTTGTAGCTAATCCTTTTCAATTTGCTAAAAAGCTGTTCGGAAGCAAGGGATCTGGACTATTGAACTGCTCAAAGGACGTAGTAGAGGAACTCCTGAGGAAGATTCACAGTGATCAGAAGAGGGGAGACTATCCGGCACAGAATACGAAGATAAAAGAGGTAGAAGAGCCATCAGGTGCATTTGATCAGAGCGATCAAAAGGATTCAGAGGTTCGGAAAGCCGAGAACAGGATCTGCCCCGGGACCCAATGGAGTACAATATCGGTTGTACAAGAACTATCAAAGACTGCTGAGAAGGTTGTGGCTACTTCTGCGGAAGGTTATGCTGGCCATTTTGACAAGGCGACTGACAAAGTATATGTTGAACAACCAGTATACCAGCATACTTATCAGGCATGGGCACAATTACCTGGTAATGTAATTAATTAAATAACAATTACTTTGAGATTTTGCTTAATAAAATTACAATTGCAATTACAGCACGTTTGCTAAAGTACAATTACTTTACCAGTGTAATTAATTCAATTGCAAATCACATTTGGTATCATTCATTTTATTTGACAATATTCATTATACTTACATCATATATTAACATAAATACAATCTAGATACTAAGTGACAAACATGCATGCATACATTAGTGTAATATTATCCTGAAATTCTTACTGTATCTCTTTTTGCTTACAATATAATAAGTTTCAAAACCAATGGACCCCAATATTACCAATTCAAAGCTTATTTTCATAAAAATAGTTTTGCAATATTGAACCTGTCTACCTGGCCCCGATTTCTCGAAACTTAAGTGCAGACTTAAGTCAAAACTTAAGTTTTTTTCCTTATGTAACTTATTTGAAATTGTTTTACTTAAGTCAGTTATTGACTTAAGTTTGATTCGAGAAATCGGGGCCTGGACAGTCAAATCTACCTACTGGTGTGATCTCCATGTGCTCAATTTTTAGAGATCAAAGAAAAGTGTTGGTATAGGAAAACAATGGAAAACCAATTATCGTCAGTTCTATATTAATTTTTACATGTGCTTACCTGTGTTCCTTTACCTGGGCTCTCTACAGTTTATCGAAAGTGGGGAAATAGAAAGATATCGATATGTATACAGTATAGTACTATATATATTTTATACATATTGACAGACAAATTTGTATATGTTACATCTTAATAAGTTTCACCAATATAATAAGAATGAAAAAGAAAATTGCATCCAAGATTAAGGAGAAGTTTTTACAATTGTTGCAATATCAAGAATTAGATAAAAACAAATACGTGATATTACAGAATATTTTTGGCACGACAAGGTAGGTTACCTGCAAGCCGCAAAATATTTCACAAGAGTAATACACACATTTCACTATCATTATCATAGAAATTTTCTTTCATCATTTGTCGTTATAAGGAGAACCCAATCAAGACAATTATTCTTATAATGTTAAAATGTATACTAATCTAACTATATTGAGAATGTATCACAAGATACTGTTCAACTCTATAGGATGAAGCATGTAACAATATGCATGTAGATATACATGTATCGAATTAATTATGCCATATACAGTTGTATACCATATTTACAAAAATGTACTGATGTCCGAAATTCCAATTCTACAGTGACAAGAAAGTCAAACGAATATATTTCATGTATTTGTATGTAAGACATTGAGAAAATCTAGTTATGTTTCACCAAAGATGATATTTTCGCAATTTTTCGGAAACATCAATATGGTCGCAAAAATACTACCCATGAGATAATTACTAAGTATAATAAATTAAACATACTTTTAGTCTAGTTTTCAGGACAGCAGTACGTCTGAATAAAATCTGTAAAAATATATACATATGTATATCGCAATTACAGGAATTAGTTGTTTCATGTTGATCATGAATGTCAGATGAAATGAAAAATTAAAATTTAGGTCATTTTATTTCTATGAAAAAAACATGATTCAATTAATCCTTAAATGTGCCTAAATTTTGAAATATTATATAATCAACACATTTTTTTTGTCAGAAAAACAGCATAAATGTTGAAGATAAAAATATTCAACGGAATCAACACTTAATAAAAAAGGGTGTGATGACTAACTTTTTCTTCGACTTTGCAGATGAAAAGTTGAAAGAGTGTTAAAAAATGGGGATATTTGTCCCATTAAAATATTTAAAATAAAATATCATTAAAAGGTCCTTAAATGGTACTACCTTTAATAAGTCATTCGTACTCTATAGTTGTTTAATTTTACAGTGAGAACATTGCCTCTTTGATAGTTATTTACCTTGGGAAAACTATTGTCAAGCGCGAATTATATAAATTTCTACCATTAATTAGCAATAATACAGAGAATTAAACTTTGTACCT
Organism: Argopecten irradians; assembly: GCF_041381155.1. NCBI lineage: Eukaryota > Metazoa > Mollusca > Bivalvia > Pectinida > Pectinidae > Argopecten > Argopecten irradians. The sequence continues at coordinate 34,171,653 of NC_091143.1, forward strand.
CTGCATCTAGTTTATATTGTATTGGTATTACTACATTAGTGGCTTAATTGGCTAGAGCTGTAGGATTAAATCTTGGCTGTATTCTGTAATCTCAATCAGAACTTCGGGGGTTATGTTCTTGGTGTTTCAACATCCAGTTGAAATACACGTGCGTCACATTTGTTGCTTGCTTCAGTGTGAGGATGATGAGGGTGACTAAGGATGGGGCAGTGTGATTGGAAAAGCAGGAATAGGTTCTAGGCAGGTAGAGGTATAAAGGGATACTAGGTCCGGCCAGGTGGCATGATGGCGTGGGGGGGATGGGACTAAGGTCTGGAACGAGTACAGAGGGGAACAAAAGAGGGACTAGGATTTGGCAGGTTATTTTGTGGGAGGGCGGGGAATAGGTCAAAGCAGAGTGAGAGGTAGGGGGACTACGTTCCGAGATAGACTCATCTGGTAGAATTGAGGGCCAAACGCCAGGTTTTTTTTTTTTCGTGGTGCATCGGTAAAACATATTTGGATTGGTTTTTAAATATACTGACAGGTTATTACAGCATGCTAATCGCCTCCTCTTCGTGTTCTTCATCGTATTTCGGGATTTTTGGGATTAGACTGATCGTCCGGCGCATGAGTGAGTTTATGTATTGGTTGAGGTGGGGGGAGGGGATCACCATCACTGTACGGGGTGGAGTATGGTGGGGATGAACTAATTTTGTGGGGTTGGTATGTGGTATGCCTCATTGTGGTTGAGATAACTCGTAATTTGTTGGATAATTGGGTATTTGTCCTTTGTCTCTTGTGATAATTACACAGGACCTCTTTTTTTTTGTGAATTGCTGTTTGATGGTATTGGAATTTTAGAGACCGCATTATGCACTAAAAATTATGCACATATTTGCGAAATTACATGCGGATTTTGTATTAAAATACGTAGCCACATAATGAGGAATAATAATTATTGTAATATCAAACAGATTGTCATTAGGTGGCTATTTAATTATTTTAATTCATTCTCTGTATATAAGTACGGTTCTACCATAACTAGTCGTAGTTTCATCATTATACGCATCGATTGAATTAGATCACCGTACAACTACAACATGAAGATATGTTACAAGATACCTATAAGGCCTGTATATTTCATTGACAACTTCCTCTTATATTTATTCCGTTGCTGTTGTCTGGGCTGATGCAGTACGTGGGTTTGAACAAATCTGTAAATAAATATTCTAACCTAAATTCATGTTATGTATGGTGAAATTTATCGCACCAACCGTTGTTGTTTCACTAATCGATCCAATGGAATGTCTGAATGAAATAGGAAAATTACTAATTCAGGCCTGTAACATTTTATCAATGGAGAAAAAAAACATCTGTTATCATGTTTAACAGTTTGTTTAATTATCAAATTTTGAATTTAGAAATTTGACATTTTCATTGAAATCGGGCCAAGCAATATAGAAAACATGAAGCAAATAGGTTGATGCAATTGCGAACATTTTGGATGTTTACGTTACACATACAAACACATAATTATTTTTTTTTTTTCATTAGATAAGATAAGGAGAAGGAAAAAGATAATTTTATCTTAAGAATAAATTCAAATGTAATGGTAAATATAACGATATACAAGTGTTCTCTAAACCAAATCAAACCGAAACTCTGCTCTATAAAATCTTCAGAACCTAAACGGACTCACTGTAATAAAACATAAAGATAAACAAGAGTCCCAATTGGCCTGAACGGTCATCTGACTAATACAATTTAACTTTACATTATACACTAGAAACTGAAGATGACATTAAGCCGTTAAGAGAACAACCAACTAAATAATTTTGTTTTTACTTAATCATTATCAAAATTGATATTTTGAACCTGAATCTCAATCTGAATTTCCAAATTTATGTCGGATGGTTATCTGGGAATAATTACCTATCAGAAAACATTTTTACTTTCAGAATTCATAATTAGCCAGCCAATCAGCGGCCGGGTTTAAAATTCTATCCTGGGTTCAATCTTGTATACACAGGGGCCAATTCGAAGGTCTTTTTTTTAGTTGGCTGTTACCATAAAGAGTGTTGTCTATTTGATCCCTGTGACCTTGAATGAAGGTCAAGGTCATTCATTTAAAAATTACTTAGTAGCCCTCCATTTCAACATGCTACAGGCCCAAAATTAGATCTCAAGGGCTATTACTATTAGAAAAGAAGTTATTTAATTTTTTTGGGACTATTTGACCCTCTTTGACCATGAAAAAAGGCCAAGTTCATTCATGGCAGCATGCCTACACACTTAATATCAGTACCCTGGGCGTTTTAGTTATTGAGGAAAAGTCGCTTGAACGAAAAATACACACAGCGCACGATGACGGATGAAGCTTGAAAACTAGTAGGATATATTTTGAAAACTCAGATGAATTATTAAAAACGATAAACCAACATACAACTTATATCAAAGACAATGAAATTAGCATAGCAAGTGACGTATCTCATCTCATCTCAATTCATAATACTTTTATTATCATTATATGTCTTGTTCTAAGGTTATACTGTCATTATAAGTCCGGTGTTAAGGTTTTAATAGTGTCATTATATGTCTGGTGTTAAGGTATACTGTCATTATATGTCTGGTGTTAAGGTTATACTGTCATTATATGTCTGGTGTTAAGGTTATACTGTCATTATATGTCTGGTGCTATGGTTATACTGTCATTATATGTCTGGTGTTAAGGTTATACTGTCATTATATGTCTGGTGCTATGGTTATACCGTCATTATATGTCTGGTGTTAAGGTATACTGTCATTATATGTCCGGTGTTAAGGTTATATTGTCATTATATGTCTGGTGTTAAGGTTATACTGTCATTATATGTCTGGTGTTAAGGTTATACTGTCATTATATGTCTGGTGCTATGGTTATACTGTCTTTATATGTCTGGTGCTATGGTTATACCGTCATTATATGTCTGGTGTTAAGGTTATACTGTCATTATATGTCTGGTGTTAAGGTTATACTGTCATTATATGTCTGGTGTTAAGGTTATACTGTCATTATATGTCTGGTGCTATGGTTATACTGTCATTATATGTCTGGTGCTATGGTTATACTGTCATTATATGTCTGGTGCTATTGTTATACCGTCATTATATGTCTGGTGTTAAGGTTATACTGTCATTATATGTCTGGTGTTAAGATTATACTGTCATTATATATCCGGTGTTATGGTTATTTTAACCGACTATTTCTTTTAAATATACTGTTCCGATAAAATATCCGATATTGATACATTTCCAACGTTATACGATTGTTGTAAAAGCACGGTGAATGAATTGATGTTAATCACGGACTCAGCTGTATCGCAAATTTGACGCAATATTTCTTTAAAAAATATTTTCTGAAATATATTGTAAGATTTTAATTACATTCAAATTGTTTATATTGAAGAATTTAAGATACAGAAACAATTGATCAAATCTGACGCGCATTAACACCACTAGCAGAAGTCCGTGTTCCGGTGTACGTATTCTTGCGCGACAACCGACTGCGTTTACGTTTTCCCACTTGGTAAGGTTATATATAGCAAAAATAAAAAAGGAAATTTAAATATTTATAGCAACAGCTTAATCCATTTTTCATATTACCGAGGAACGGATTGGATGCAAAAACTAAATCTCAGTTATGGCACATATAACTGCAATATGTTGGGGGCATACACACTTAGGTAATGTGGGTTACATTTAAGCTGTCGTTTTCATAGTCTAGTCAATGTCATAATATATGATATGATGGATTCCACCTAATTTGAAATCAGTTATATTGAAATTCTGGTTAAGTTGAAATGAAATGTAACTACATTTTACACATAACTATTGTCTTTCTCCTGGGTTAAATTAAATTCATAATAATATGATCTAATCTATAATGTATAAATACAATGAGTGTATTGTAACAGAATTCAAAACCTCAAAAAATCTTAATACAAAATATCCGTTGTATAATTAGAGCGAATGGAAATAAACATCGTCTTAGTTTCGTACATATTGTTTGTATTTGATTTGTTCCCAAACAATGACTCTGGCAGAAATACAAAACGAAAATGGAAAAAATACTTTTATTTTTTGAAATTTTGTACTATCAAATAGATAAATGTTGGAATGTTCAGATAGGGTTATGAATGATTAGAGATTTGCTGTTTGAGTATACAGCTACTAAGACAAGGATATGAACGGACCCAAGAAAGAATTCACTAAACACAAAGATTCGTTATATAAAAATCGTACTACAAATGGTCTATCTCTAATGTTACATTGTAATGCAGTCGGGGAATGTTTTTTATTCTGTTATTAATGGGAATTCGTTCTACCGAACTCGTTATATTCGAGTTTTATTGTTATTGCGTGTAATTGTGTTTTACCATGACGTCGAATAATTTGAAACAAACAAACAAGCTTCTCCTAAATGACCACAATTACAAGTAGGACTGAATAACGCAACTGGAAGAAAGCTACCCATAAATTGTATTAGCAGTATCCGTACACTTTTTGTAATATTCTAAACGTTTAATTATATTAATTGACAAGGTAATCTTAATATTTAGTTTTAATAGTTTAATGTCCTATTAACAGCTGGGGCCAGTTAAGGCCGTGCCAGGTTTGTTGGTGGAGGAAACCCGGAGTACCGGGAACAACCACCGACCATTTCTACAGTAACAAACAATGTATGTGTAAAATAAAATCGTTTAATACAAATAACGGGATCTTTACAGTAAGTCTCTTTATCTAGTATTTTATTGGACAGTTAATCATGATTACTGATAAGATATCGTTAAAACACTATTTTTGTCGAGTCGGGCCTTCATATAGGTTATAATGATATGGCGAACTAATAAACAGAGAATGTAGGTCACTTGCAGTAGCACTCTGGTAGCTAGAGTATCTACACTAACGAGGAGGGAAGCTGGAGGCAGGCTCGGGTCGTACGGTGAGGTCGTAAAGTAGTAAGTTTAAATAATGTAATTGTTAATAATAACATCAATGATTCCATCAACTCTAGCAAGTAACACAGTGATTACCACGCATCCATCAATATTCAACTTTACATGTCATTGAGAAATCCTATCTGAGAAAGTAATATCACAAGAATAAGTACTATTAACATGTTGTATAGAACGTAAACACAGCCTCGATAAAACGTACTCCTAGACCGGAAGTGACGTCTCCAACATAATGAGCGACCAATGCTGACTTGTACTATGTTATATTCAATCGCGAAACATTAGCTGAGGTTTACGCGATGAATTGAAGATAAGACATGTTTAGTTCAATTGAAGTAGACTTGATAACACGGTATCTATTTGAGTAAGTATATTTAATGTTCTACCAACAGAATGCAAAATCATGCGCTATATGTTGAAGACAGTGTTGTATATAACGTCAAAAAATAAAAGGTCCGAAATAGAGTCTCATATTTTCCATTTAATGGAAAAAACTGTGTTAACATCGTTTCTTCTACAATTTTTTAAAGTACTGTAAACCAATGTGTAAGTCATTGTAATAGATAGGTAAGCATTGTTTATTACGTAAACGTTTACCGTTGTTGATCCAAATCAACGACCAAATTTGTTTCTTTTCCAGAATTTTTTTGTTTTGACATTGTGTCTGCATATTATGAACAGTATTCCCCTGAACTAATGTGTCGGTCATTTTATTAGGAAGCGTCATATATAACGTAAAATATCACGTTGTAACTTCAAATAATAGTCCCACATTGAATATTTTATAGATAAAATTGTGTTAGGATTGTGTTATGAAGAGGACTATGAACTATCATGTCAGTCAGATGAGAAGAGTACAGTGTTTGTACAGCTAATGAATAACACGTCCAGCAGTACCAGTTAGTGTGTTACTGTAGAATTGTAGTAGTCAGTGTATTAACCTGGCAGTGAGAACAACATGCCTTTACTGATAACAAGTCAGCATGTGTCTATGAAGACAATTTATAGTCTGTTTAGCCGAGTGGTTCGGATCTCTGACACATACTACACCGTAACCCTGGTCTTCAGGGAACAACAGTGTGACCATTATTTAGCAGTTGTCTTTTACTTTCGATATTATAGTTCAATTGCTTGATGGTCTTATTTTTGCCACATCCCAGTATACCGTAAACTGTTAAATGTCTCTTGACATTATCCCCGTGTATAATTGACATGAACATAATTAAGCAAACGTAAATTCACAGTGTTGTACAGTAATAGTTTTGTGCGTTGGTAATGATTATAATACTTTATATACAGAAAATACATTTTTGGGGAACGCATCGAGTATTATCTCTGTGACTAGACACAGTAGAGTCTATACAAATTGTAGTTTATCATCCTTCTTAACTCTCAGTTTAGAAAATAGACTGGTTTTCCAGTTATTCGTATGATATGACATGCTGAAGATGGATTGTTTGTTGTCTTTGTCGCTATATGTTGTTGAATGAATGATTTTTATTTTTTGTTGTTTACTGGTGTATAAATTGCATTTGTTGGACAGATATTTTAAATAAAGCGCGTTAGCTCGTCATGTTGAAATATTTGTCAAACAAAAGCAGTTTACACACCGGTAAAAAATAATTGAAAAATATTCCTGATATTTACATTTCAACCGACTATTTCTTTCAAATTTAATGTTCCGATAAAATAAAACTTTTTTTAAAAGTTGTTTTAACGTTATACTATAGATGTTTTAGCCGGTCAATCGATGTAATCCCGAAACTGCTGGCTTTAGGACGCTCAACCAACCAACAATCTTTAAAACTGTATTTGATACGAATTATGTATATAATATGTACACCGTGGCTTTTTATTCTATTTTCGACTAAGGGTAATTTTATGACATCAAATATGGAGAAGGACGTAGAAATGGCCGCCATGAATGAACATGTTGATACGACAGGTGATCAAATGGACCGTCTGATGTCTACAGATAAGGAGATGCACGATCACAGAGTAAGGATGATCCAGTTGATTAACCTAATACATATCAAAATTATTACCTATTATTTGTACATATTTCTGTTAGTTATTCGTAAGAACCAATTTAGCGATACTTTCTACACTATTTCGTTGTCTTCGATTCCACTAACGAAAAATCCAAGACGGTGACATATTTATGGATCTGTGTAATTGGTCCAATGTCGTTAAAAAAGCTAATAGTGTGTTCATGTATATGTAAAAACAATCACTGAATTAATTTGTAATCGCATTAAGCTATGCATTTTATTCCCATCATTACTATAAATGAAAGATTTCATTATGAATTTAAAACCTAGTTTTCATTTCAAAAAGGCATTAACTTTTCACTTCATCAAGATTTAATCATAAATTGTTAATACTTTCAACAATATCATTAAGTCACGACTAGATGAAACCTATTAATGTTTTTTTTCACAGCTACATATGTTTTTTAGTTTCCTTTTTCTGGATAATAATATTATTGTATCTGTTACGGGAGGTGTGATGTCCTATATGATTCCACAGTAAAAGTCGCGTTCTCATCGTCGTTTTCGTGAGAAATATTGACTACTGATACATCTTCTTAAATCCACATTGACATCAACTGTGAAGTATTTTCATAGACGTTATCGTAATCGCAGTTACCATTTTTACGTTATTAGAAGTCTTTAGAAAAAATACGTGTTCACATGTTATTAATTACTAATTTCTAAAACATATAATATATGAAAATCGTGATGATTCAGTTACACTTTGAACCGCTTATTGTACTGTTGCACTAATTGTAATATTCTAACTAATAATAATTAACTGGATACGTTTACTTCACAATTCAACTGCGAAACCATTACCACAACAGTATTATAAAAAGGCGTTTTACCAATAATTTTTTTATTTGTAACTAATGCCTGGTAAATGTACTATTTGTAGTTAGACCACAGTACTGCAGCTGATACAAATGTTGATGACGTCACCAGCTCATGGATACAAGACAATTGTTTCTCGCCGCTTAATGCTATCATCCGGGTCCGTAAATCATGCGATGCCTGCTGCAAAACAAACGAGTATAATTTGAGACAAACGATCAAAATTGTTTTCCTCCTCGGCTACCTAGCGTATTTTGTTTACGCAATGCTTTATAAATTTGGTGATGAAGGTTCTGTCCGTCTGATGGTGTTGACAGCTGTCGTAGTGATGGGATGTATCCTCAAGATGACTTTTAGAAAATTTGGTCCTCCAGTGACTTCGTTTGTACAGTCAACTCCCTGTTTCAAACAACTGAGACGTCAAATTAAAAAGAGGCTTCTATTGCTGCAAAGGTAGGGGTATAAATACAACGTATTGTGGATTAATGTTTTATAGCAAGGACAGTTTGTATTTCGACTTATACAAATGAAGATGATCTTTTACAAATCTATTCTTCTCGGGGTTTCCAATGTAAGGCAGTTGCCAGATACTGACGGTAGGCCTAAGGTTTATTATCTATGTACTCAAACTTTCCACCACTACATAAATCTGCACAGGTCCTTAATGACCCTAACCTGTATGACGATAAAATTATTAAGCAAAATAAATTATCACTACATATGCATTTTATGCTAGAAAATTAAAAAAGTACGATTTCAAAATACGTTTATGGCATAATTAGAAATAAAAAAACGTTGCAAAATAATAGGGTGGTCGGACGGTGTAGTGGTTCGTAAGAGTGAATATGATCAACATATGCATATCGATAAAAAAATCACCGTAAAATTCATACAAAACTACTGTTAAGTTTCATCAAAACATCAGAATTATATCCATATAAACAATAGCACTTATCAAAATTCATAATGAGATAGTTAATTCCTATTATTTATAGAAAATATGTTGGAAATACGTAATATGATGCAAACTAAACGTGATCACCTTTCTGTTTTCAGGATGTTCAGTGTTGTTGTAGTTATTGCTATTGTCATATACATTTTGATTGATGTCGTTATCAAATCACCATCAAGCCTCGTGTCAGCTCTTGGAATGTTTATCTTCATAATGGTTATGTTCTTTTTCTCCAAAGACCCGGCCAAGGTACGTAACAAAGTATAATAACAAATATCAACTGATCAATGTAGGTGCTTGATTTGAAAATAAAAGCGCCAAAATAATGGTAACTTAAAGTTCCTAATTACATCATTGCAACTGATTCAATAGAAGTCTAACTCACTTATGCTACTTTTTAAGAATAATGATAATGATTATATGAAAATCTCAATAGCTCTCTGATTTAAGTTTGAACGATATTTCAACGACGACAAATTCCTTACGATTGATCTACTTGTGAATTATTTATCTTTTAGGTAGTATGGAGGCCTGTGCTCTGGGGTTTACTCTTACAAGTTGTCTTTGCGCTGATAGTGCTCCGCTCACCGTGGGGATATGACGCGTTTGATTGGTTGGCAAAACGGGTGACAGAATATCTTCAGCATTCAGAGGCAGGAGCCAAGTTTGTGTTCGGGCCTCATCATGAAGAGCATTTGTTTGCATTTAGTGTAAGTGTTAGTAAATAATATTAAAGTAAGATATAGTTTTCATTCATGAGTAAAAGGATTCGGTTAGTATACATTTATCATCAAACATTATTTGTTAATTAAAGTAATTTTTTCAGCAAAATGGAGATATGTCAAATACTTATATCAACAACATCTTACATAATTTCTCTGAAGCTTGCAATTAGTATACTAATCTGTATTTAATCAAAACTTTCGAATTCAGTTTTATTTAGAAGAGAATATGTGAAACGCAATTTCTGTTATTTCTTAAACAATTAGTTTTCATATTGTACGATACATACATTTTATATTCATCTTTTTTCTGTTTATTTTTTACGGATACGAAGCAATGTTTTGTCGTGTCCATTATTTGTACACACGTATGAAGTAGTGTTGTAGATATATAAACAATTTTATTATGATGTCTACTGTTGTCAGGTCCTACCAGTAATTGTGTTCTTCAGTGCCTCAATATCTGTGCTTTATTATCTCGGCTGGATTCAAGTCCTCATCCGGGCACTTGGCGTTGTCATGCAGTATAGTCTTGGTATATCCGCTATGGAATCTCTTCACGCAGCGTTCAACATTTTCGTCGGCTGGGTAAGATCTTTTTTTTGAAAAAAAAAAAAAAATGAAATTAACACTTGTGTATTGTAACTGCGAAGCGATACCCAAACAAAACATTTTGGTTAACAAAGCAATTGAAAATAAAGCCTTATGAATCTAAACCGTGGAATTAATTCGCAGCCGTTGGACATGGAAAACGCGCGCGAACCGCGTAAACTAGTCAAATTGCAGTATGTATTCTTAATTTCAGGGGGAGACAATCGCGTTCCTTAAGCCTTTCTTTGGAGACATGACACTTCAGGAACTGCATACTGTGATGACTAATGGGTTTGCCACTGTGTCAGGCAGTACTCTAGTTATCTATCATATGTACGGGGTAAGGGATGATACATTGTATCGCAGTATTCTGAGATAATAATCAGATGATTCACCACCGACAGAATATAAATAATATTTATCATTTGAATAATAGTTTCTTATGGTATAAGTTTATAATGTATAATTCACACAAAACTATTTTCAAATGTATTTGTTTTGCTTTTGTTGTCTGTGAAATCAGTACCTCATTGCATACCGATCATATTGTCGTTGAATTTTCCAAAGATGTAATTAATTATTCAAATACTTTGATATTAGAGTGAAATTAGAAAGATAATGATGTAAACTAAATAACATTTGTAACTGACAAAATAACCATACACATTCGGCAAAAACCATTTTTTGGGATAATTATTGCTTAAAGATGCTCCATCGCCGACAGACCATAAATGACATTCATCATTTAAACAATAATTGGTGTTTTATAGTGTATATATATGTCTTATTAACACAAAAAATAATTAAAAAATGCGAAATCAGTACATCATTCCATATAGGATATAATGCCACGGATTTTTTTCGGGATGCAATTAATTATTTTTTCATATTTTTAACTTGAAGTAAAATTAGAAGCTCAAACTTTTCAACGGTGGTAATGGTGTAAAGTAAGTAACTTTTGTAACTGAAGAAAAATACTAAATTGTCTGCTCCTGTTTTTGATAGTGAACAAATACCATTTGTCAGCGGTGGAGCATCTTTAAAAGCTTCCAATCAAGGTAGGACAAAATCCAATATATTTGTGTTATAGGTGTTTAAAATTGTCCTTTAATCGTCACAGGCTCCAGCAAATCATCTATTATCGGCCTCAGTAATGTCAGCCCCCGCCGCCCTTGCCTTGTCTAAGCTTTTTTATCCGGACGACGAGGTCCGGAAGTCAAAGGTCAATCTCGACAAAAAGGGGTACTGTTGAATTATAATATGCATAATGAAGTAAATATAAATAATTTCAGAAAATGTTTTAATTGCATAAAACAACTTGTAGTGTTGATATAATTTTGATTATTGATATAGTTTAATTTGAGAAAATAGGTTTTATGCGGTTGTTCTAGTACATTTACTATAATAGACACTCACAAAAACGCCGAGGATTCGTATAGGATATAGGTTCCGTACTGAGCTTGTGATTTAAATAAAATCTGGAAATATTTGCTTAGCAATAGACACACATTGATACAAAATGTACGTTTACCATTTTAAGATACAAAAATTGATTTATGAAATCTCTTTGCCTCATTTGTTACAGGTATGGCCAAAACATAGTAGATGCAGCGTCTGTAGGTGCCGTAGGGGCGACCTCGATAGTGGCCTATATACTTGTCAGTGTGTTGGCCTTCTTCTCTTTACTGGGATTCTGTAACGCTACACTAGAGTGGTTAGGAGACCGTGTGGGACTTACTCCTCCCGATTACCCCATTCTCTCATTCCAGGTAGGTTGACAAATAGGTATGCAAGTCGATACATTTTCTGTATGCACACCCTCACAAAACCTCCGAACCAATATTTTTCTGAACCCTTAATGACCCACTGATCACAAATCAAAATGTAAACATTGCATAAGTTGGATTGAACTTCCTGTTATGACGTCATCAATATGGCCACCATCTCGAATTTCACCAATGAGGGTTAAAACTGAATTGCTTTGATTTTTTAATACTTTCTATCGGTGCTAAACTGAAAAAAATGTATCAATATCATACTTATGTATTCATGTAAAACATGTGTTTAAATTTGTACATAAAAATATAGGCATGCTTTTGCCATTTTCTCACTCAGATAACACACCAGAATGTAGATTAGTGTTCTTATGCGAAATATTTAACCCTGTGACACATTATATTTTTTTTATCAAAATGTTGAATATAATTGCTTCAAGCGAACAGCACGAGTTACTGTTCTTTGAATGGGATTGCATTTCCATCCATCAAAGTTATGGAGTAATTCTTGTCTTTGATATAGCTTATATGTTCGTACCTATTCTGGCCTCTTGTCTTCCTGATGGGCGTAGAACCAGCCGACTGTCACGTTGCCGCAAGGATGGTTGGTATCAAAACTTTCATCAATGAGTTTTCTCGCCTATGAAGATCTGGGTGCTGTAATAAAGAATGGAAATGCGTTCCGGAGCTTTAATGGTACCTGGTTCACAGACAAAACAGGAAATATCATCATGGACACTCCTGGCAATGTCACTGTTCTCATGGGAGGGGTAATGTCGGTAGGTAACGTATAGTTTTCAGTTTCGTAACTATTTTTTAATGTAACGAAGAAAAATACTTCCTAATGTGTATGTTCAGTTATTTCTTTTTAAAAGAAATGTCCGTAAACACGTTATAGACTGTAAAAGGTCGGATTGCATCAATCACTGATAAAAAAATGAAAAAAATAATATCTTCAAATATCCAAGAGTAACTTCATAACGATTTTCTAAGAAATTAATTTGTTGCTATATGAATTCAGATATGTAAAAAAAGTGATGAAATTTGAATTAAAACATTTTAACGATTTGACATTGCATTTCTATATATTTGTCTGCTAGTTTGTTTACCCCCTTGTCCTACATTTTAAAGGTAGAAAGAAAAGAACAGTGGTTTTTAACATTCATAATAACAACGCTTCGTAAATTATTCGGGTGTTTATTTCAGCGTCGATCTGAGATTATTACCACCTACGCTCTGTGTGGATTTTCCAATTTGACAGCTCTTGGTATCATGATCGGGGCTTTGACGGCTGTGGCGCCCTCTAGAAAGGAAGATATCGTTAAAGTCTCCTTCCGTGCGCTTATTTCTGGTTGCATGGCCTGTTTCGTCACTGCATGCGTAGCTGGTTAGTAAAATGAGGATACTTATGGAAAACAATGTTATAAGTGTATGTAATGAAAATATGTTAAAAAAATTTAAGCTCTAGCTCTTTTAATAGCTTTGAAAAGGCATTAAAATATTAGCCTTATATGTATATCAGCTGTTACCTCTATTGTCATCTGACATAAGAATATCTAGTTCAACAGTTGACAAATAAGAATGTAAGATAAGATTGCGGCCAAATATGTTGCGCTAAAATAAATGCTTTACAATGTTATGGAGAGTGCGATGGAGGTTAAAATGACAGGTTTACTTTTTTTTATGTTATTTGTAGGACATGTTGACGACACGCCTGACTGACGTTCACTCTCTCTGCGATTCAGGAAAATTCAGAAAAAACCGATATTACATAATTTCATGGTGGGATTATATCAATCACGAACAAAAACATCAATGTACGATGTGTTATAACTCACCTGTCAATATCACTGATAAGCGTCGTTGGAACCAAGATGGGTCTGTTGATGGACAACGAAATGGCAGCTAAAGATTTTTGTATACTATTTTATTTAGCGGACATGTAGACTGCATAACTGATTTTGATTTAAAGTAATTAACTTTATTTTCACCGAAAAACTGAGTTAAATGAAATATTTTAAAAGCCATTTGATTTGTATTTTAGGAATTAAAAACTAATAGTATATCTTGTGAAATATATTTCGTTCATTTTTCGAACTGAAACTATTTCGGAAAGAAAAAGAACTGACACTTTTTTATTACAACTAATTCAAACTCTGTTGAAGGGATATTACTCCTATTAGTTTGTATGTCCATCTTTGTATTGTTTCAACAACTCAATCGAAGGTCATGCTGTTGATATTAAGTTAATCAAACTTACATTGATTATATTACTGATAAATTTTATTGAATATGATGTCTTCATTTGGTGTTGTTGATACACATATTTGGATATATAAGAGAATAGCTGAAAATGATATGCTGTATAATTAGATATTTATAAAATTATTTTGTCGTTTTCATTAATTTATCTATATCCTTTGTTTGAAGATGTTTATATTGAAATGCACATCTTACAATCCAAACTGATGTGTGTTGATTTTCTTATTAGTTAATTACCAACTCTATCTTGATTTTTTTTCTGTTGTTTTTGATGTTATTTTTTACTTATGATCTTTTCTCTGTTATTAACTGTTCCCAGTTGACCGAATGACTGCAAACGCTTACCTTAAGGTAAAGACTGTGTCCTATCGATCGCGAGTTTCTTCTACCATACTGCTATCTATCATATCGAACAGCTTTTCTCGTAACTTATATCAATTTTCTACTGTTTTTTCTAGCATACTAAATAATTTTGTTGTGTCAAAAAGATACACTTGATCTTGTTGGTAGTGTCAATGTTAATTACATCCATGACTTCCCAGGGATAACTATCACTATCGTTACATCCACCTCTGGAAAATATCATAGCAAAGCTGTTCAATGCTATGTGTGTGACAACATGACAGATGAGACAGGTGGTTTGGCCTTTTGGTATACGTCAAATTACTCTAATAACGGTATACTAATGTTAACGATATAGCTTTCAAGTTGGATGTTGCTTTCTGTGCAATCATGAAAGGAAGACTTTCTAGGCCTGTGATTCATCAGATATGTTTTCGCCTAAAATGCCTTTAGTCATACCATCACATATCAAGAATACGTTGATGGTATTGCTACTTTAGATCTGGACTTTTTTAATGCTTCCATTGCTATCAACACTTGTTTACATCACTATATAATATTGTATAACATATGCAACTTGATGTTAGTTATATACAAAGATTTGAAGAAAATAGCAGTCGCTATCGGTACTTTCCAATTGGTTGTATTCAATAATCGTTTACATTTCAAATGATTTCAACCTGAAGAATACATCTTTCAGAACACATTTGCAGAACAAAGACAAAGTTCCCTTAGTATAGCTGGGTCGGGGTTTTTTCCCAAGCTCTTTGTTTGATGTCACTTGTGAAGGATCAAAAGTCATGAGAGGTCAACAAAGGTCATTGTGTAATACGGGGATATACACCGATCCTTGACACATATTACATAGACTTATGATCTGCACATGTGCTTTTATAAACTAAAGACTAACATCTGGCGAAACGTATGCATGTCTGATCACTTGTTTAGCTTTAACGGGGTTTTTTTTTTTCCATTTTTTTGTTGTTGTTTTTTCTGAGACAATACGAGTAATAAATTACAAAGCAAACGAAAGGATTGTTTGACATGACGTTAACATCTCAAATATAACATATATAATACTCATTTGTCAGTTCAAGTCGAAATACTTGTGTACAGCACCGGTCAATGCTATTTAGATGTCAAAAATAAGCTAACATATACTTTGTGATAGTCATTTTGATATAAGCAGGACATTATTCTTTGTTGTGTTCAAATTGTTTTCTTTAAGATATTAAGATAAGGCAAGAGTTTGAGAAACAGAGAGGTGATGTAAACACAGTTAGTATAGAAAGGCTACTGTTTACATTGGTCTGTTCCGTCTAACGTTCATTTCTCAATGAATAACTCAACGTTTATGTTAAATTACAAACAATCAGCAATTCAATGATAACGGAATTCCATTTTAAAAATAAAATTAAAATATAATTAAAGGTGACCTACATGCATTTATTAATTTATTAATTTTTAATTGTTCAAGCCATATGCGAGGTAAATGGAAATCCAGTGTTTTGATTTTCAGATGTTTCTCTTGAAAGTAACAGAGAATCCCGAAAATCGCAGAATTTCATTTATATTTTTACTACAAGTCATATTTATAACGAAAAAACTTTTTTCGTAATTAACGACTTTTATCATATACATAACAAGGTTAAAAACTATATATATAATATATCCCTGGAGGATGATTGTTTGAAAAAATGGTTATTTTCCTATTCCATTTTTCATTATCTAAACCAAATATTTTTTTTATACATTTTAAAAAATCTGTTTATGCAAGATTACTTTTCAAAATATCCTTAAATCCATCATGTGTATTTCTAAGTGAAACAGTAAAAAATTCACAGTGTAGTGGTAACGTAATCGTGAATATCAGATACTAACTTTTTAGATTGCATAATTTGTTGCAGCTTGTCTTCCTATACAATCTATTTGTTACATCACTGAAAATTAGCAGCCCACATTTTTACAAATGTTTACTGATGCGCATTCTTTTTTGAACAACTTTAGTTGTGAACAAGTTGCATAAATCCGTAAAAGCAAATCAAATTGATGTTAAGATCAATGTTTAAAGTATGTACATGGAAGTTTTATTTACCTGAAATGCCACACATTGCTATAAACATTGTTATCTTCATGCACAATGTGTCCAATATGACGGCATGTGTGTATATGTAGAAGAAATTGATGGGGAACATTACTCTATAACAGTGTTTTAGTACTAACTTAAATGTTATATATAAGTAGATAAAATTAGTTTACCAATTAAACATATCATTCAAACTCATGAAATATTAAAAAAGTCATTATAAACTGTACATCTTAAACGTGAAATACGTTGATGATAAAAACTGAACATTTACACCTGAATGTCATGCTATCGTTTTGTTTTAACATTTGTGCTGGAGGAAAACATAAAATACAAGCTTATTGCTAGAACATTTAACTAATGGACTTGGCTAGGTCTGTTTTGTGTATGATAATGTGATTCTCCCATACCGTAATGTATAGGGTGAACAGTTTACAAATTACCCACTGCTATCTATTTACAAGACATCTTGCATGTCAGGAAATGTATGAAATAGTCCAGATAATGCATATATCTTCTTCATGTCAAACATTGTCATTGAAACATTTGAATTTTCTTTTTTTTTCTTTTTTTGATTTTCTTGGTATAATATCTTTTGGGGGAGTTTCGTTTAGAGTAAGAAATGAAATAAAATAACCAGATACAAATAAGCTTAACACATCCACAGAGTGTTCACAGACACAGCAATCTCAAAAATAATTTGTATCATATTTTACCAAGTAATCAAAATATTAGACAAAGCCACATTTAGTTATATGTTGCATTATATAATGTTAATCGCAGTAAAGTAGATTTACGTTACTAATAGCTTTCTTTTCATCAAGTTTGCGTTTATTATAAGTTGTTAAAATGCAACTACAAAAAGGCATATTTCATCAAAAAACAAATATAATTTTAATTAAACTAAAATTAATGAGCTTTCCCAGCTTCACTTCACTTCCTTACCTTTTGATGTATCTGTGACTGACGGGCAAAGCTTGAACATGTTTATGATACAAATGTTTCATTAGGCTATTTGCAGTTATGCATGATCTGTCAATCTCGCTTCTGTTGATTCGGATATGTCAATATACGTTGAAATGTTACATAACACAAGTTGTACCACCTACGCAATGTTTTGAAACAGCCTGTCCTACAATCGTCCAGGTGGTTTTCCTGTTTTATGAGTGAAAACAATGAATTACAATAATTAGTACAAATGGTTTAACATATCACAAGTTTCAACTATGGTGGCTGCAGCACTTATCTCGAAAATTAACATATCAATTGCAATTTTAAAGAGTCGCAACACTAAAACCTCCACCAATAAAGACAATTACGGTACAATTTCATACTAATAGTCATGATTACGTTTCAAATTATTAATAACTTACGTCCAGTAAAATATTTCAAATACATTGGTAGCAGACTTGATCAATGTCGCGAAATATTGCAACGATACATCACTTTAAAACAGGCACTAGCTGAACACAAATTAGGTCATGATTTACAAATGTGTAATAGTCTTTATGAATTAAGCGTGAATAATGAGGTTATTTCACTTGATTTTGAGAGGGGGGCTTATGGATCTTATAAACATTTGACAGTTGGAGATAAAGAAAAGCAATTCCTAGTGCCCAGCGTGTCGCTGGCATGTTCTGCATAATCCGCGCTTTATTGCTAGCGTGATTGAAAAAGACTGTCCTGTGAGTAACACAATGTTTGTACCACACGAACTTGGTGAACCATGCCCACCACTGAATAGATCGCCGCCAGTGTTTTTATGTTGTGCTTCGGCGTCAGAGCATGGGTGGGGAAACAAAGTGCCGTGCAACATATAAGTTGAATGTTAAATCATATTTTCCATATCCTTCAATTAATTGTGAAACCTGAAAGCTACCCCTTTCATTACTTTTAAACAATAATCTAATGAACCATTAAAACCAATTAAAAGTAACTAATTTTTGTCCCCCCTGTCAATGTACTATTCAACCGTTTAAATTAAATTATCAAACCAAACACGACAGAATATCTTTAACAATTTGTAGTTGTTTTAAAAGTATTTGGACAAACGTCTTAAATGTAAACATTGTAATGACCCTACATCTCTAAACCACGAACAAAACATAATTGTACCAACACACTATTCCATTCATACCAATGGGGTTCCGTGCTTATAACACCAATAATATGATAACAATGACTACAGAGAAATTACTCCACCAATGTTAAAATTTTAAAGTTGATGATAAAGAAATAGTACATAGAATGGCTGACTAAATTACACGTAGTGTGATTGTAATACACTACGAAATTTCCATTTTATCATTAGTACCAAAAACACAATGTTTATTCATCATGCCCCATCCGATCTGAGGAATAATGTGAAAGTTGCAATCAAAAATGTGTCTTAAGACAAAATAACCAAAGTATCCCACTCACCCTTGTCCAATTATTAAAAAATACCAACACTTTTTATCAAATTAATTGATTTACATACAATTAAAATAACTTTTTTGTCCAGAAGAAAATTTCTCAACCCATCCCCCCCCCCACTTTTCAAATTACCACCTATGTCGATTGACGATCAGGTTGGTTAAACTATTTGGGTCAACTCCCACGTACCTTTTCAAGGATACCACTCCCGGAATTTTATTCTCCCCCCCCCCTAACAATCAATACCCCATTATGTAAATTTTGTGCTTTACTAAAACACACATGTAATGAAAAAATTCTAAAGAATTACCCTCCATGATACAATTTAAGGACTATGCTAATCCAATATATTCAATAATTAAGGACATTAAAGTAATCTTTTCATTCATGTGCATAATTATTTTTTGTAAAATCATTCAATTACAACCCGGATTTGCTTGTTGAGGAAAAAAATTAGAAAATAAAAATGGACCTACCGAAACCGTTTTTAGGTCCTAACCATCATTTATTTTTCGCGCCACCACCTTCCACCCCAAACTAAAACTTAAAAATTCCCCACCCCATAAAAAACGGGCGCCATCACCCATCCTCCAAAACAACAATCTGTTTCCACACACCGTTCCCATGTAAGCACTGCGATTAACATTTCCCAAAAGTTTTTTAAACGAATTGTCGCAAACACCAAATAAACCCCCCACCCCCACAACCCCTTTAACTGAACTCCCCCCCCTTCCCATATCAACCCACGTTCATCATGGTGATGAAACTCCAAATTCTTAAATGTCAGATTTAATAAATCCCCCAAACCTTTAATACGCATAAACAAGAATTTCATCCCTCCTTAACAATACAAATTTACAATAACCTATCTAATGGGTAATACCCCAATTCTATAAAAAACAAAGAACATCTTGAATTAGTGTTTAGACACAGTTGTAATCTAAAAACCCAAATGTCATTAAACCACCCATTGAAATCTAAGCATGAAATATGAAGTTTATTCACCAGAAAACAATTTTAGGGTAACCCTCAAAAAATAAAGACCCTATATTGACATGCCCACTTGATTGAAATGGATCGAGCTCTGGCCAATCCCCCACACCATCTTGACCCCATTCACAGTAAACCTAGTATTCACATACAAAAGACAACCAAAAACAATCATTGACTAAACCCCCCCCCTATACCTTTATATCCCGATATGGTACATCCACATGCTCAGGACATTGATCCAACTAAACCAACCAACACAACCCCAATACGTAGACACACCCCCACGTTAAACCACACCAAAACAAAAGCTACACCATCACAACTCACATAACCCACCTCTCTCCCCAAACCCCCTACCCATGCCAACCCCTGAAAGTCCCCACTGAACCGAAACCAACCCTCCCTAAATCTTAACACGTTACACACAAGATCTTGGATCACTTTCCACATCAACCAGGATAAACAACTGTGTAAATGTCACACCCGTCCAATACAAACATCAGACCCCCACACCCCCACTCACACTAGCAGCTCCTTCAACACCCCAACCCCCCAGCCCCCGATAAGGAGGACCCCCACCCCGCACTTTCGACTCAGTAACAATGCCAATATTAGTTGTATGATCACACAAGAAAAAGCGCCTTCTTTGAGCAGGAACCAAGACCTTACACTTTCCGAGCCTACATACGTAGCCGGATGGCTAGATAGTGCAGACAGAGGTACGTCGACGTGCTTCATTGTGTAAATACCCATTTTTTTTAGTGTATTGATAATGCGGGACGCAAATTGATCAAATTATTGTACGCTAGTAATACCCGTACGGATCAATTGATTTAGCTGCCCATATTACAAGCTCCGCGGGCCAATCTATCCATACGTTTTCCTCGTTACTGTATTCCCCCGACGCACAATCCGGGCAAATATATTTTGTAATGAACCTGCGGGTATGCGTAGGAGGCGGTCACTGTTATACTCAAAAAAGATTTAATATAACGCGGACGCATTGTGTTTCTAGCACGGTAGTGGTATAGATAATCTCAAAGTAGTTGATTGAACTGAATGTTATCAATACTTGTGGTAGACGGGGGATTGCAGCGGGAACGATGGTATGATCTCCCTCTTATATCTGTTGGCACAGCTTTTAGGTAGCTATTTATTACTTGCAGTGATGTAGTAGCATCATTGGTCCCTATGGTTTGATGTATGTAAGTTAGTGAGTTCTCGGATGGTGCAGTGCGGGGCTTCGGGTGGAGATTGTTGGTTGGTAGGCGTTATCAGTGATTAACGGGGGTAAATCTGTTGGTAAATGAGGTGGTTGTCAGGTGTTGATGAGTGTGTTGGTGTGTTTACTTTGTTATGTAGGGGGTTTTTATGTGGAATGGGATGGCTTCGTTGATGTTTCGAACGCTTTGTATTTTTAACCTGTTGCTGACTAGTTCCCGTAATGGGCCACGCAAGTAGTTAATAATTTTGGTCAGTGGCACCTAATTTGAAATATCACCCGCGTTTTGTTTGTTTTGTATTTTTTTTTTATTATTCCAGATAATAGTACTAATAGAATAAATACATGTATACAAATGTTTAAAATGATGCTATTATTTTATTTTTTGAGGGTGAAGCCTTACTTCAGAAAGGTGTAGTTTCTGATGTGAGACAATTTGATCCCATAAAGATCATGATCAATATCAAGCATAGGGTCCTCAATGAGGTTTGTTATAATAATAATATAATAAAAAAGTGAAAATGTCCATATATAAATTAAGTTATACCGAAGAAATGTTATACAGATGGAACGCATAGCTTTTAGGCATTTATTGTACCGATTCTTTAACAGTTTTTTTCTTTTTTTTTGTTTTCTTTTTTTTTTTTTTTTTTTTTTTTTTGTTTTTTGTTTTTTTTCTTTTTTTTTTTTTTTTACCCATTTTCTTTCTTTTATAACTTATTTAAGACGATACCGTTAAAGAGATAATCTTCGTTAATTGAAAACACTCATTGACACAGTTAGTTTCCCTAGACCGCATAGTACAATAGACCCTTACTAGATGTAGGCAACATCGTGCATAGTCGGTTCACTGTATAAATTATTCATATCTACGTGTAGTGTCAGCAATTTAGTAATAATAGGTCTTCAGATCAGGATGATTCATTCATTAATTTTGAGCATTTTATTTTAGATACGTACAGGTACCTAACCATTTAACACAGCATTTAAGGGCTAGCTATTCATTGACGAACGTCTTACAAAACTCATTAATGTTTGATCCAAATCGTCCAACTTGCACGCCTCCCCGCCTCTCCATCGATATCTCCGCTCATGACTCCCAATCATTTGTCTCATCCGATCTCAAGCCCGCTCTCATTCCCGCGAACGTCAAAGTCCTCATTAGCACGACTGTAGTCAATCTCCGTCATTCGTATTGCTACTTCGCATCAGCTATCCCTCCTTTTTGCGACTCATCGATCGATTAACTCTCATTCTCTGGGGGTGGAAGGGGGACTCTTCATTTGGTCATTGAACAATGTACATGTCATCCTAGTTAACGGTACTAGCATAGGAGATTGTAGTTAAGTATTAATAGCCGAGTAATAGGTTGTTTTTTATGCGAGGGACGCCGGAGTGGGACGCGGGTGGGGGTGGGAATTATGTAAAGTTACTGTTCTGTGTGCAACATGTTATTTGAATAGTCTTCGTTTAAGTTACCCAAGTAGTATATTTTTAGTTATTCTTTTCTCCGTCCATACATGTTGCCGAATATTAAATACCCTCACGTCCCAATTTCACTATATTGGACCCCCTATCCCCCGACTCCGTCTGCCCACAATCAAAATGTCCAACAATACCAATACCTGACACCTAACCCCATGACCAAACCCCTCCCCCTACCGCTTAACCTGGAATGAACTAAGATAATCTAGACTGATCCACATAAGCATACTATGAAACCCAGCGCCTAACCCCCTACCGAAGCCACACTTAGAGCCCATCATTGAAAACCAACACTGTCCGTGTTTCAATATTAGTCTGGGCGCGTGTGGGTGGTGGAAGTACGAGCAGATAAGTCGGTGGGTAGTCTCGGGGCGGTCGAGGTGGTTGTTCGGGGTTTTGGGATATGGTGTGTTAGGATCAAACCCGAAGGAAGCTCCGGCGCTTCGCCCGCTACCGCCACCTAATGGAGATCAGAAATCCTTATTCCCCCTGTTTGCTTGGTGCTAGCCCAACATTAAACCCGCCCTGTTGCACGGCTCATAATCCTCAAAGCCCCCCCCTCGCCCCCCCCACACTCACCCAACCCACTCGCGACCGCCCTCACCTCCCCCGCACCCCCAATCTCGGTCTCCGCCCACTCCGATCGACGTACGCTATACTCCACCACGCAACCACGCTGGCCTACGCCTCCTCTATCCTCGTGCTCGCCGCCGGGGGGCAACACGACCGCTGCTTCGCGCGCGGGGGGGGGCGGTGCACGGTGGGTAGGCTGGGTGGGTGTACGGTCGGGGGGTCATCGGGCGTTCCGGCACCGCAACACAACTGATAGCCTTGACCCCTTCAGCTACCCTCGTCGTGAACCGTCCCGTCTGACGCACCGTCGACCTGGCTGACTTTACTTCACCCCCACTCACACTTGCTCTCCACACCGTGTCCGCGTTCGGAACCCACCGGGATACAGCCGCCAACCCACCTGCCAATCCCAGCCGAGCCTCCCATCGCTACACCCTTCCCACCGAACGTACAGTCCCCCCACACACCGCCTATCTCTGCCTAAGGATCAAGCTCTAACAAATCCCCCCCCCCTCACACACACAATCCACCCCCTACTCGTCGGCGTGCTCGACCCACACTACGTGGGCAGTAACCACGTCCCCAACACCCCCCCCGCCGACGCCAACCTCGACACCCTAGACCTACGGTCGTGGTCCCCCAAAACTGCAGAGGTGTCTGCCGGGTGAGCCACCCGCTCCCCAATAACGAGAATCATAAACCCACACGCCAGCCCTAGTCCAGAATCAAGGTTAAAACACCCCGACATAAAATACGTCAATAGCGTGAAGTGGATACACATCCAAGTTAAGACCACAAAACTCTACCCAAGCCTAAGAAAAATTGAAGTAGAGGAGAGCCAATGCCCAGAACCAACTAGCTAAGAATCCAAAAAAAATGCTCGAACTCTCGTTCGATGTGATCCCTCCAGAGCAAGAAGAAAGGTCATAGTCAATAAAACTGAACAGTATAACATGGTAAAGGGCGTAATATTACACTCGAAATCAACAATTAGCTGGACGCTTTGTCTAAATGATTTAGGTGGTTTAGGAAACAGCGTTTAATTTATTTTACCCTCAAACATTGTGTCTATTTGTATTCAGCAATATTCATTAAGAATTATACGGAGGCAATTGGTATCAAGTATTAACAATTCCCGGCATAAGATCTAAACAACTCGGGATAAACATTGCAAAGGTGGGGAGTGGGATGGTGAAACGCTAACGTCTGTCCCTGATACCCGTCCGTGCGGTCCAGTACTGACATAACGCTCGTCCTCAAACGAACGCTTCCGTTTTCACTTACGCCACGCACAGCGCCCTCTGCCCTCTGGGTTGCTGGACCACTGGATTGTATATTATTTAATCGGGTGCTCTAGTTTTTTCTTCTCTCTTCTATCACCCCATAAACATACCTGGTCAAGTTCCTTAAAAGAATTACCCTGTTGGTTGGTAATAGGTGCTAAACAAAAAACAAAAAAGATAAAATTTAAAGCAAAATAATCGTTAGCCAAAATCCAAGCTGCTTAGCTTATAACTACAAGTGACAGAGCATTTTTTCAATTCATTGATAAACTTTACCATTCCTTCATCAACATGCATTTCACGAAACCCATGGGTCGTCGTATATATAACATGATATCTGTCTTCTTTCTCCTGATAGATGTATAAAAATTCTGTTTTACAAAATATTTAAGCGGAGGAGTCATACACATAGAAAACGAAATGGGTTTTCAAAATCAAAACAAAAACCCAGCATATGTTATTTCAAGAATTCAAATACAATACTGACATATAAACACTTCATAGAACAACGACAACCTTGGAAGATCTTTACCAGAATATGGTATATTTTAACGAGTGGATCCGCGACAGAGTAAAATCAAAGAATCGTGGTGTCGACATTACCAAGGTCAAAGGTCAACGGTTTTCCAACCAAACAATTTGTGTCATAATAGACATCAATATACCATGTAAATCAAAGGTTTACGTTTTATAATTAGAAACCGTTATGATAATTTAAGGATCGACCATGTTGTTTAAATATATTATTATAATCATATACCCTAAAGTATGTTCCCCAGAAAAAAAGATAAAGAAAGAGATTGTTGTATATCAATTGTTTTCAGATTAAAAATCATCACAAACAGGAAACAAACACCAAAGTTATTTTTTGTATCATGTTCATTATAAATAATAGTTTTGACAATGCTAGTTGAAAAATGTATGTAATGTATAGTAAATTCCGTGTGCAATAATTTTCACAGATCCGGCTTTGGTATTAATTTGAATATGATTCAAATGATGACGAGGTAAAGATTTGCTTATGTTTTTCATATCCCTCTTGAAGCGGCCATCTCAGGATGTATGTAATTATTGGTATCTTTCAATGATAATACCATATTAATGTTATTTTTATTATTCTTCCTCCCCAAACAATATGATAATATCATTGCCGCTGAATAACATTTATGGTTATATTTAAAAACCTGTAAATATATCTACTGGTGAATCACATAATGAAGTTGATTTTGCTGCATGAACCATGATGTCATTAATGGTAGATTAATGCTATTGCTCTAAATCCCTTATAAATTGATATAAAAAATATTAGTCAAAATTCACGTTAGTTGTTTTTTTGGGGACGAAATTCTTATAGGCACCGCTTCACATGGAGGAGTTTGGAGTGTGTATATGACCCATACAACCTACGTTCTTGGAATTTCGTAGCACTTTCAATAGAGAACATTATTTTTAAGGGGACGTATTTCACATTGACAAAAATTTATATTTCATTGTACGAGATGAATCAAGTAGTTTATATTGGTGCTTTATTTTAATCAACTGATGCCGATTTGAGAGTGGTCTGCAGGAAATAATATATCAGCAATTCATTTAAATGGCGAATGCATTATTCTTGGCAGTGTACACATAAATCACCAGTAGAACATCTGTAGGTAGGCGACAGTGATACCAACTACTCCAACCGTCATCAGAACTAGATTATTTTTATATAAAAGTAAAACCGTAGCGTTTCACGAACGATTTATAATAAATTGCCTCCTTGAAATATGTGTGAACTTCGAAAACAGACACAATGATATTTGCATTTCAATCTACTAATGTATCTTAAAATGCCGCGGTGGCCGAGTGGTTAAGATGTCCCGACTTATTACCACAAGCCCTCCACCTCTGGGGATGCGGGTTCGAATCCCATGTGGGGCAGTTGCCAGGTACTGACCGCTGGCTGGTGGTTTTTCTCCGGGAACTCCGGCTTTCCTCCACCAACAAACCTGGCACGTCCTTACATGACCCTGGCTGTTAATAGGACGTAAAACTAAACAAACCAAAAAAAAATCTTAAAATGCAAAACTACCATATAGTCAATTTAAACAATTGTTTCATATCTGAGTTTGGACATAAAATATAAATAATTGATATAAATAATTTGTTTATCGCATGTAACAAACGAAAACAAGCGGAAAACTGATGTGTATTGATCTGTAAGAAATAAATATACATGTAAATCAAAGGTTTCCCGTATATTAGTACCGTTATGATAATTTAAGATGACCATGTTGTTTAACTATATATAAATCATATACATTAATTGTAATGTTCCCATAGGATATAGAAAAAAGATGTTGTATATAAATTGTTTTTCACATTTAAAAATCATCCAATATCAGAAAACAACACACAGATGTTTTTCGTTATAAAGTTCATAGTAATTATTAGTTTTCGCAAATGCTAGTTGTATATCTGTAGTTTAATGGGTCAGGAAATTCCGTTAGCAATAAATATTGACGCCGATCGGTTTTGGTAATTATGTTGAATATTGATTTCAATGTATGACGATGGTACTATTTTGCGTTTTATTTCCATATCCATCTGATGCTAGCACCATCTCAGGAACGTAAGTAAAATACACAAATTTATTAATATATCTTTCACTGTTATAACCATATTAATGTTAATTTAACATCATTCCTCCACACATCATAATGTTAATATCACAATGCCGCAGTATTCATTTATTTATATATTTATAAAACCGTGAATTATATCTACAGAGATCACATAATGAAGTTGATTTTGCTTGCCATAACCTTGATGCAAAATGTTAGGTTAAAGCTAATGATCCAAATGCCGTATAAAAGATTATAAAAAAATATCGCAAATTACCACTTTTGCTGTTGACGATTTTATATTGCGCACAACGTGCTCACAGTGGAGGTATAGGAGTTACATATACACATAAGACCTTCGTCTAGGAATTTGCGTAGCCACTTTCAATAGGAGAACATTTACTGTTTAAGTGGAAACGTGTTTCACAAGAATAAAGGATTTACATGTCATTCTACGAGTGAATCAAATTGGTTATTATTGTGTGCTATATTTTAATACAACTAATGCTGATTTTGGAAGAGAGGTCATGCATGGTAAATATCATATCAGCAAGTCATTAGAAATGGCGAAAGGCATATATACTTCGCAGTGTATCACATTAATCACCTGTGCAAAATTCTCGTTGGTAGGCAACAGTGGATACCAATACTCCAACCGACATCAGAACCAGATTATTTTATATATATAAGTAAACCGTAGCGTTTCATGAACGTTATAATAATAATTTCCCTCTTTGAAATATTGTGTGACGTAGGACACAATGGTATTTGCATTTCAATCTACAATGTCATCTTAAAATGCAAATACTACCATATAGTCCAATTTAAACATTTGTTTCTTATTTAAGTTTGGACATAAAATATAAAATAATGATAATAAATAATTTGTTTATTGCATTTAACAAACATGACAAGCGGAAATCCAATTTGTATTGATCTGTAAGAAAAAATATACATGTAAATCAAATGTTTACGTTTTATTGGTACCGTTTTGAATTATTGAAGATGACCATGATTGTTTATTAAATATATATAATTCATAAACCTTATGTATGTTCCTAAAAGATAAAGAAAGTTATGTTGTATATAAATTGTTTTCATTTAAAAATCATCAAACAGGAAGATGTTTTTGTTATCAGTTCATTGTAATAATAGTTTTATAATGCTAGTTGTAAATGTAGTAATTGGATAGGAAATTCTTTTGCAATAATTTTGGGACGATCGGTTTTTGGTAATATTATTAATATGCTTTTTCAATGCTGACGATGGTATATTGTATGCTTTATTTTCCATATCCATCTGATGCAGCCTTCTCGGAACGTAAGTAACTATTGATATCTTTCACTGTTATACCATATTAATGTAATCTTTTTTTATATCTTCCTCCACAATCATTATGTTAATATCAATGCCACTGTATTCATTTTTATTATACTTTAAAAACCTGAAATATATCTACAGAGATCGAAACATAATGAAGTTTTTTTGCTGTATAACCATGATGCAAACAAAAATGTTAGATAAAGCAATTGTTCTAAATCCCGTATAAAAGATATAAAAATATTGGCAAATTACCAAGTTGCTTATTGACGATTTCTATTGGCATCGCTGACATGGATTTGGAGTTGTATATGACACATAAACCTTCGTCTAGGCATTTCGTAGCACTTTCAATAGAGAACATTATTTTTAAGGGGGACGTATTTCACATGAAAAATATTTCTATTTCATTGTAAGGGTGAATCAAATTAGTTTTCAGGATATATACAATCATCATTTTATTATAATGGCGAATGCGTAATTCCTGGCAGTGTACAGTCCAAATCATAGTAGACATCTGTAGGTAGGCCCACAGTGATACCAACTACTTCCAACTGTCATCAGAACCGTACTATTACATGATAAAGGCAAACCGTATCGTTTAATGAAAATTTTGTACTAAATTGTCTATGAAAAAAGTGTGAATATCGAAACACACACAATGATAATTTTTATTTCATATTTTTATGTCAAGATCCAGGTTCATCTTAAAATGCAAAACTTTAATATAGTAAATTTTAACATTTGTTTTAATATCTGAGCCTCAGGAGTAAGCTATAAATAATCATATCCATTATTTGATTATCTAATGTGTATCACATGTGACAAGGGGATGGCAGGATCAGTATTGATTTGTAAAAACATAAATGTATTTAACACAAGTATACACATGTGTATCAAATGGTGTCGTTTTATTAATATCGTTATTTAAAGATGACTTCGTTGTTTAAATATAATTAATCATATACATAATTATGCTCCCAAGTTCATTATAGTAAATAATAGTTTTACAATGCTGCATGTAAATGTAGTAATGGATAGGACGACAACGTCTTTAAATATGGTTGATCGGTTTGGTTATATTTGAATATGATTACAATGCTTGGCGAAATAGTGAATGTTGCTTTATTTTCCATAGCCACATGATGCGGCCATCTTTGTCAAAAGTTAGCGAATATAATTTATGTATCAATGTTCCATACCAACAGCATATTCAGAATGTAATTTATATCTTTCCTTCAATATTCATATTATGTTAATATCAATGTTGTTGTATTCATCAATCATTATATATATTTATGCCCTGATTCATATAACTATTATAGACCAGAGATTATATTAGATAATGAAGTTGATTTGGCTCCACATAACCATGTGGCAAAATGTTAGATAAAGGTATTGTTCTTAAATTCTGCATAGGAAGACATAAAGCTGATATTTGCAAAATATCCACAATGTTGTTGTCGATTTTTATTGGCATCGTGGACATACATAATGGTAAAGATATGTGATGAAAAATCACAGTATGTGCGCTATACACATATACCGATGTCCGAAAGCTGGATTTGTATATAACATATCAATCGTCATCTAGTTTTTGTAGCACTTTCAATGATAACATTACTTTCAAGATGACGTATTTTCATATGATTAATATTTCATTGTACGAGTAAATCAATTAGTTATATAGGTACATTATTATTTTATTCTTTGTGTCGGTTTCAGTGCGATCTGCAGTAAATATATATCACCAATATATTATTATGGCGAATGCATTATTCTTGGCAGTGTACACATAAATCATAGTCGACATCTGTAGGTAGGCGACAGTGATACCAACTACTCCAACCGTCATCAGAACCAGATTATTTTGATATAAAAGTAAACCGTAGCGTTCCCCTCTTTGAAATATGTGTGAACTTCGAAACAGACACAATGATATTTGTATTTCAATCTACAATGTCATCTTAAAATGCAAAACTATCATATAGTCAATTTAAACATTTGTTCCATATCTGAGTTGGACATAAAATATAAATATGATATAAATAATTTGTTTTATCGCATGTAACAAACGTGACAAGCGGAAAGCTGATATGTATTGATATGTAAGAAATAAATATACATGTAAATCAAAGGTTTACGTTTTATTAGTACCGTTATGATAGTTTAAGATGACCATGTTGTTTAAATATATATAAATCATATACTTAATGTATGGTCCCAAAAGATATAGAAAGAGATGTTGTAAATGAATTGTTTTCATTTAAAAATCATCAAACAGGAAACAACCAATGATATTTTTTGCTATCAGTTCATTATAAATAATAGTTTTGCAATGCTAGTTGTAAATGTAGTAATGGATAGGAAATTCCGTTGCAATAATTTTGACGATCGGTTTGGTAATATTTGAATATGATTTCAATGATGACGATGGTATCTTTTGCTTTATTTTCCATATCCATCTGATGCGGCCATCTCAGGGAAGTAAGTAAATATTAATATTTTTCACTGTTATACCATAGTAATGTAATTTTATATCTTCCTCCACAATAATTATTTTAATATCAATGCCGCTGTATTCATTTATTTTATATTTAAAAACCTGAAATATATCTACAGAGATCACAAAATGAAGTTGATTGTGCTGCTTAACCATGATGCAAAATGTTAGATAAAGCTATTGTTCTTAATCCCGTATAAAAGATATAAAAATATTGGCAAATTTCACGTTGATGTTAACGATTTCTATTGGCATCGCTGACATGGAGTTGAGTTGTATATGACACATAAACCTTTGTCTAGGCGTTTCGTAGCACTTTCAATAGAGAACATTATTTTTAAGGGGACGAATTTCACATGAAAAGATTCATATTTCATTCTACGAGTGAATCAAATAGTTATATTGGTGCTTTTATTTTAATCAACTGATGCCGATTTGAGAGTGGTCTGCAGGAAATATATATCAGCAATTCATTAAAATGGCGAATGCATTATTCTTGGCAGTGTACACATAAATCACAGTAGATATCTGTAGGTAGGTCACAGTGATTCCAACTACTCCAACCGTCATCAGAACCAGATTATTTTTTATATAAAAGGATACCGTAGCGTTTCATGAACTTTTATAATAATTTGCCTCTTTGAAGTATGTGTGAACTTCGAAACAGACACAATGATATTTGCATTTCAATCTACAATGTCATATTAAAATGCAAAACTTCTATATATAGTCAATTTAAACATTTGTTTCATATCTGGATTTGGACATTAAATTCAAATAATGATATAAATAATTTGTTTATCGCATGTAACAAACGTGACAAGCGGAAAGCTGATATGTATTGATCTATAAGAAATTAAATATACATGTAAATCAAAGGTTATAACGTTTTATTAGTACCGTTATGATCCCAAAAGATATAGAAAATTAGATATTGTATATAAATTGTTTTCATTTAAAAATCATCAAACAGGAAACAACCAAAGATGTTTTTGTTATCAGTTCATTGTAAATAATAGTTTTCCATTGCTGGTTGTAAATGTAGTGTAATGGATAGGAAATTCCGTTGCAATAATGTTGACGATCGGTTTGGTAATATTTGAATATGATGATTTCAATGATGACGATGGCATATTTTGCTTTATTTTCCATATCCATCTGATGCGGCCAT
Organism: Argopecten irradians; assembly: GCF_041381155.1. Lineage (NCBI taxonomy): Eukaryota > Metazoa > Mollusca > Bivalvia > Pectinida > Pectinidae > Argopecten > Argopecten irradians. The sequence goes on from NC_091143.1 coordinate 34,203,797, forward strand.
CTCAGTGCGTAAGTAAATATTAGTATCGGTCACTGTTATACCATAGTAATGTAATTTTATATCTTCCTCCAAAATCATTATGTTAATATCAATGCTGCTCTATTCATTTATTTATATTTAAAAACCTGAAATATATCTACAGAGATCACATAATGAAGTTGATTTTGCTGCATAACCATGATGCAAAATGTTAGATAAAGCTATTGTTCAAAATCCCGTATAAAAAGATATAAATATAATGGCAAATTCCAAGTTGCTGTTGACGATTTATATTGGCACCGCTGATATGGATTTGGAGTTGTATATGACACATAAACCTTCGTCTAGGCATGTCATAGCACTTTCAATAGAGAACATTACTTTTAAGATGACCCTATTTCACATGACAAAATTTATATTTCATTGTACGAGTGAATCAAACAGTTATATTGGTGCTTTATTTTAGTCAACTGATGCCGATTTGAGAGTGGTCTGCAGGAAATATATATCAGCAATTCATCAAAATTGCGAATGCATTATTCTTGGCAGGGTACACATACATCACAGTAGACATCTGTAGGTAGGCCACAGTGATACCAACTACTCCAATTGTCACTAGAACTAGATTGTTACTGAAAAAAGCAAAGCCTAGCGTTTAAGGAACGTTAGTTTGGTTATATAAGCATGAAGTAAACTGTTAGACAAAACTATTGTTCTAGCATACTTATGGAAAATGAATATTGACACAATCCACGGTGTCGTTTGATTTCACTTGACATAATTGAAATGCGTAATCGTGAAGATATATGATCAAGAAAGCACAATATGTGATATATACCCATGTCCGAGGTGGATTTCCGTATGATACATAAACCGCAACCTAGTAGCACTTGTAATAGAGATAATAACGTTTATAGTAGATGTATTTCACCTAAAAACATATACTCTTTATTGTAAGAGTGACTCAACTAGTTTTAGTTTGGTTCGAGTGCGGTCTACAGGAAATAGATACCACCAATTTATTAATGTTACATGTATGAGAGCTATTCATAGCAGTGTATACATAAATCACAGTAGAAATATGTTGACAGGTCACAGTACCCAGTACTTCAACCTTCATCAGAACCGGATTATTTAGGAAACAAACGTAACATTCCATGAATATTTAGACTAACATGCTCAATTGAGATTGTGTGAACATGGAAACAGTCACATTGGTATTTTCTTATTTTAAACTACGATGTCATTTAGAATGCAAAACTACCACGATGTCACTTTTACCATTGGCTTCAAATCCGCGGCTATGAAATAAAGTATGCATAATCATAATTATATCAACTATTAACATACGTGACTAGGGGATGGCTGATCAGTATTGATCAGTAAGAAATAAGTATGTTTATAACCAATTTCAAATAGATACATGTTTATGAAACGGTGACGTTCAAATTGAAGTTATCAATTTGTGACGTCACAATGAGAAAAAAGTTAGTTCTCAAACATGTATTTTATTTTAAGTATCAACTTATATTACTGTTGTATAATATTTTATTTTTCATATCCACCCGTCGGGACTGTCTCTGTCAACAGAACGTAAGTAAATGTAGATATGTGTCTCATCATGAAAAAAAATGCTATTTTTTTATAATTTTCTTCTCCTTGATTATACCAGTATAGGTATTTGTTCCTTTCCATTCGAATCTTTACGTACGAAACACATTGCCAATATAAAAATGTGAGAACAATGGTGATAGGTTCGGTATTTGTAAATTGTTTTTTTACATTCAGTAATCGCCAATTCTACAACATGTTTCTATCAGTATCATGAACGGGTTTAACTCGATATGATTATTGATCAAACGAAGCCCATGTGATACATTTTTGAAACGATAAAAGAATTTAAAGCAAAAGAAAAAAATCGAAAAATTAGTCGTTTACAAGGATACAGTGTACTTATCAAAAGCAGGAATTTGCTAATACATGTTTAAGGAGATTTTGTTTTCTTTCACTAAGATCTAGCTGAAAGAAACATAACATTTTTTAAAGCATATATAATTCGGAGTAATTTTAATGAATGCATAGAAGGTCTTATATAGCTGAGTAATGAACTGTAATAAACGAGTGTAATAATTTGATATACAACGAGACCTTTATAATGGATTGCACCAAGGCGGAAACAGAGAGGGTTCGTTTCGAATGAAGTGACGCGGTTGGAGATTGTAACACCATTCCGAAAGTTTCTTTGATTTTGTTCCTAAACCCCATCACAGGTAACTTTCACCCCATCACCGACATTCTGTCGAATATCGAAAGCCACTCCCAATTACAATTGCAAATCATGACGCCTTTTGAATTACATTGGATTTCATCAGGCTCACGTGCATATTGTGAAACATTTTAAAGTCAGAATCGCTTGCATGTACATTCATGTACCGTACAAGTATCTCAATTCGATTATTTTAATACCTCGGTTTTTAAAGCCTTATGAAATACACATGACTATGCATATTACCAATATCGTGAGGAAATTAAATGGATATATATATCACCAAGGATTTATAAGTGAGACTACGCCCTGTGAATATCACATATTTTTTAAGACTCTTTCATATGTGTATAACTTTATAATGATGGAGAGAGGATTTTACTTCATTATTCTATCCGAGCGGGGTTAAATTTAGGTAAAAACAATTCAAGGGATCAGGGTCAGAAAATGTAAAACCCGAGGCTATGCCCAAAGGGGATGTCTCATACATTGTACCGTGACGTGTTACACATGTATTATCAATTTTTACTACTAATGATTTTAACACCGCCATCTCGAAATAAATTCGAAAAAAATACCGCGAATGCAAGTCAATTTTCCATATATGGAAACTTGTGATATTTTCAACACAAATCCCGTTGTTTGTATATTTTACTTACAAAGTAAACCCAGCCTTGTTTCTGAAAACAAAAGTTTAAATTTTACCGCGGATATAGTAATTAAAATGAATGTATTACTTGTATATTTCAACTTCATTTTATAGATATCCATAGGTTTTATATGTATCAACAAGATTTATTGTTAGAAAACTATTCCGGGCGTAATGCTCGACGTATAAGTGTCATTGAGTGATATTCACAAAGACATTTTGGCGAAATCACATAATTAGTGATTATCGATGGCATAGCCAGGGTAGGAATTGGATTATGTTTGATACACTATAATCAGTATTATAATCCTAAAATTATCAAGGAAATTATAAGAATGCATTGGGGTATGGGCGCCTACATTATCGATACTCCAAGATTCAAAATTTCAAAGTTTGTTACCATGTGTTACAGAAGGTCATATTGTACAAAAAAGTGAAGAAAGAACAATCATAAATGTATAAAATCTTGACTGATGCTGCATGATGACATTATCCCGAATACATATGCTGGTATTAATTTATCAATGTAATTACATGTACATACATGTAGTCACATGTATGTGCATACATTGGCATGCATGTTACGTGCAATGCACATTTAACTGAGAATTTTAATAAGTCAAACCAAAAATTATTTACGGAGGTAATTGAGAATTACGTAGAAGGTATATCCCTATCTTTTTTGTGTGAAAAATAAAAAAATGGATTTATACAGTAATATTTCGATATGAAAGTTTGTCGCAAAGCTAGCATTAACTCATTTTTACAAATATAAAAATATGTGAGGCTCGTGTCCAGCACAACCAATTACAAAATGGACATATAATATGGCCCAGCGTTTTGGTCCCCTGTTTTTGAAGGATGCATTCCTGATATATTGATGATCGGAGTCTATGGTATACATGTACACATGTAGCTTCTGTACATGTACAGGAATGTCTGGTAAGCATGTGGTCAGTGTTCGTATGGATGTTATTTGACTTAACAACACACAACTTTTTTCAATGCAGAAAATACAGTAAAGATGGTTGTGAGCAGAAAATTCAATGTAGTATTCAAGTATATCTGATTGTGTGTCAATTTGTTTTATTAAAGAATATATACGTGGCTCTGCTGCTGTCGGACACCTTCACCGACTCCAGTTAAACTACCAATCAAAATGCACGGGGAGGGATTTCAACTAAAACCACAAACAAAACGTTACTTTTACTTTCTTCACGGTTACTTTAAAGGAACGTGGCGATCAGCAGTACGATCGAAAGGAAGGCAGAGCGTTTCCGCCGTGGTGCAAATTCATTGTATCGCATAACTTCATCTAGTACTTCATCTGAAAATATAGACAAAACATTCTATTTCATTTATAAGTATAAGGGTGATGAAATTAGGCTCGTTTAAGACATTTTCGTCAATGACGTCATTATTACATGTCGCATTGCATAAGTGCTATTATACGTGTGTCTTACAAAATTTATGACGTGGTCGTACGGCAAGGCTAGGCGAGGAAAGACTACGAAACTTATAGATAGTCTATTATCATTAGCGGAGTAAAGGAATATTCTGGAAAAACTATTACAGCAATTTCAATGGTACTTGGCAGCAATATTGGGAACCCCATGCAGATGTACATGCATTGCCAAAATGTTGATTTTATTGTAACCAGGTCACTATACATACACAGTTTTGTATCACTAATTTTCAAATTTAGTTCTTTGGCATAGCAGCTGGATAAATGCGATCTGACACACCACATGCCCCAAAAGCGGTTACCATGGAAACATAATGGAATATCATTGGGTTGCCGTCGTCTGAAATAAGTTATAAGTTACTAATTTGCTTACAGTTTGATTTATCGATTACATTACATAAATTCCTTTTGCAGGCGACTTCCATCAATATTTGGGACTGTTTAAAGGACACACAGAACGTTATCGACACATACGTGTCGTTCTTACTGGTCGTGACGGCGCAGGTAAAACTACACTGTGTCGTCGCCTCAAAAATGAATATGTTGACATCAATGCAAGACAACCGACTGTCGGAGTCAGCATTCATCCTTCCTGGTTCACTATCGATCTGAAAGATAAAATATGGGACCATGATGATGACCAGTTACCAACTAACGTGATGCAAAACCGATTGGGAGCAACAGTGAGATATCGGCAGCAAATAGGTAATGTCGATCTGTTATGTAGTTGCATGTGAGATTAACACCTCTTTTGATCATGTTATTGATACAAGTTTGTCGTTGTGAAAAGTTTGCGTAGGGGGCTCATTTTTGCTGCATATAATACCTATTAGTCCGATGGCTTATGTCGGGTTTTGGAGGTTCCTTGGGCACTTCTTGATAAAGTTTGACACCATATACCAAAATGTTCAGTAGGTCATTCTCTTTCGGAAAAATGATGTTGTCAATTTTGATGACCATGCGGTGAGGTCAAAGCTCAAACTGAAATACGTTCTTCTTATCACTAAAAACACAAATGTATTACATCATGGAAATTGGTTTTACAGAAATAATCTAGTACATTTCATTTCCATAATACGTTTCCATAATTTTAGGATGTGAATACGTCTACACATGTGGGTTAGTGGTTTCCATTTTATACATTGCTATAATTTGTTCAAATTGACAGACGCATTCGGATGATGTCACATTACACTTACAAGATGTTTATATGGTATAAATTTGTTTGTATATACAAATTAATTTGATATATAGAGAATACATGGTTTTTATCTTACAATAAAGGGTTTATTTTGGTGCGAGACTTATGAAAGCCGAGATGACTCGGCAAAGCCTCGTCATCTCGGCTTTCCAAAAAATCACTTGTATTGTAAGATACTAACCATGTATACTGTTTATCCTGCAACCATTATTGGCATTCAAAACGAAAGCTAATTGCCAGTTATTTATTGGTTTCGAGACGCTTCTTTGATGCGCAGGAAAAGATCAATTCACTAAACCGAATGATAGTATGCTCCTTTTTAATGCCGTGGGGAATATATAAGCGCATTCGCAACCAGTACTAGTATTTTTATTCAGTGTGTAATATCCCTGAAACAATGTAAAAATACTGAAAACACAATAATCACCCATCAAAGAGTTACTTTACAGTACATACCTTTATCATGAGCCAAGAAAAGGACGACACCGCAATACGAGATTTTTTACTATGGTAAAAATTGGACGTCATTCCGGTGAATGTGACGTCATTTTTAGCGGGACTGAATGACGTTTCATTCACCGTACGGTTAAAGTTCGGGGTCAAGTTAGAAAATTTCCTTCAGATGTGGAACAAATTTCACGTGATCGTATTGACAGATAAAGCATTTCGTATTGACGGATAAAGCACAAGTTTATCCGGCAGTAGTTATCCGTCAGTATGTGGGGCAGTTGCAGGATAAAATGAAATATATGCATAATAAAATACAATGAATTCTAAAATCATGATAACGTATTACTGAAATAATAACAGCGTTTTGTGTTTTGGCCGAAATCCGTATTACACTCTTAGACTATCCATTCATTTTTATCCCTTATTGACTTGTGATGCATGGTTAATGATTATTAGGACAGCACTGACGGGAACATTCACGAACTACAGTTAGTCACAATTAGCCCATACCGGTCAATGTGTTTAGTGTTATTTCTTTAATATAAATATTAATCTAAAAATCCACAGTTAGATTGGTATGTTGTTTTCTTGTTTCCTGACTAAGTTTACGGACTAATTGGAAACATGGTGTTTTATATAATGTATGTTACAGTTATACGTTATGGCTCATCGTCCAGACCACGTGACTATAAACGGCATGTAGATGAGACAAAAGCAGTATTATCCGCTTCAGAATCGGCAAACCCTGATAGCGCTTATTTATCTCTGTGGGATATGGGAGGACACTCAGCTTTCCAGGCGTCACATAGTGTATTTGTGTCGTCACATGGCGTCTATCTTCTGGTCTTCAGACTCACCGATTTCCTGAAAGACAAATTGGAGACTGGTAGACTCTTTATTTTTTCTTGGACCTGTTAAAGCTACCACGGAATTGTTGCCCACGAACCCATTTAACAAAACACCTGTGTATTTTGTAGTATAATTACAGAGAACCCGTAAGATAGCTTTAAAAAATCAAAGGCCCCAGGGGCCTGTACTAGGATTGATATAATGTTGCCCTCCCGAGGTGTACACCAGGGTTCCATTTTTTGACCAAAACTATACAGATTATAAAAAAAAGAAATTACAAAACAAAATTCTTCCAACAAATTCATACTTAAAAATGATAAAAAAAACTACCAAAGGACACATGCAACCATTGTAATGAGATATTGACAATTGAAAGTATGCTTTGGAATTGCCTAAAAGTTAAACCAATATGGGATAATATCACACAATGGGTACAACACATGCAACTTTGAATTTAGACATAAAAAGGGATTATTTGGTTTTGCAAATGTAGAAAATAAAAACTTTATTCCAATCATTTTGATTATACCTTACTCAAAATACTATATAATTTTTATGTCAAGAAAGAAGAAAAAAATAAGCATAACCGCATTGAAAACATACCTACTTAAAATTCACATAAAAGTACATACATAAAACAATTGCCCAAAGACAAAACAACATACAGGGATTTGGTTAACATTGCATGACATCCAACAAATACTTTAATGTATCAAACAGAAATAATATGTTTATCTTCTACAAATATATGCATACTGTATATATGATGATAAACATTAGAGGATTTTTACATAGACTACATTAATTTGCTGATTCGTTATTTTAGTACAGGTGTTAAATTTTAATTTGTTTGTCAATCCGTTAATTATAAATAGACAATGAAAGATTTAGTGAAAGTGATGTTGTTTTTGTGATAAATGTCTATGTTTATGGTATTAATGTGATGCGTCATTTATTACACGTATGTAAGTGGTGTGGTGAATGAGAGCCCTCCTGTGTGGGAACACATTTGTTTATATCTTTGAAGGCTGACCTCGAGGCCCCAACCTTGGCGGCCTTTAGATGCATAACATGGTTTGGGTATTAAGTGTTTGGATTTTTTTTTTTAGAAAACAAATATTTTAGCAATAGCAAATTTTCACTGAAGTGGTACTCCCACTTTCAGTTCTTGTACACCAAAAATGTTTCATAAATATTTGGACAACAATGTCAACAAAAGATTGTTAATGTTTAAGAAAAAACTGACACCGGTTAAGTTGTAGTCTGAAGATAAAACTGTTTGAAGGTCTACTTATAGATAATTTAAGCAAAAACTACAACTTTGCTCGCAATTTATAATTTATTAAGAATTTTCAAACATATTTATGACTACTTCACTGAAGTTTCATCTAATGTTGAAAACAATTTGAATTGATAGATATAGTGAAATAGAAGCGTATGGGTGCCTCAATCAGAAAATGTAAGGGAATTGTATTACGATCTTACTTCTAAAAATTATGTTCCCCATTTCCGGTTATTGTACACCTACACATTTTTGTATTTGCAAACTACACAATAGTAGGGGACCTTTGTGGAAATTGTGGAAATATCGGAAACTGGGAAATTTGTCATTTCAAGGTCAAAACTTTTGTATAAGGTCAATATCTACAAATCATCAATATAGTACATATATAGTACGTATATGGCACTATTCCTTTCACATAGAAACAGAATAATCAACTGGAATAGATGTATCTTTTTTTGGTATTTATTTTTGGTCAATATAGACAAAATGAAATTTTACAGAAAATTGCATGCATTACATTAATATACCATAACATTTAATGTTTTAACATATACACATGTTAGTTGCATTCAATATTCTTGTATTACCCGTTTAGTATATCGGTTAATACAAAAAAAACCCGCGTAATATGTTTCGATATACAAAAAGTTTGTATTTCAATTATTCCTATACAGTAGATACACCACAGGTAATGAAGATTTTCAGATATGTTAATTTCCGTTTTCTCTTTACTATATAACCTTACCAACTTCGAAATCGTTTACACTTGCGTCAACGCAGTGGGTGCCGCTCAAAAATATACACACCGGAACACGGACATCCGCAAGTAATATGAATGCGCTTCCGGTAAGACATATTGTATCTGTATGACAAATCTTTAATATACTGCATGTATGAATGTAATGTAAATTTTTAATTGTATAGCAGCAAATAAAATATCTAACAAATATGGTATAAATGGGATGAAAAAAAGATAAAGTTAATCTGGAACTATATTTTGTATGCTCTCTGAATTAGACAACATTTCCCGCCAAATTGAAGCCATCTGTTCCTGGATTCCATCAATTCATCGGCTGTTCCAACAATCGTATAACATTGAAAAAGCAGAGTTGTATCTTATTTGAACACTTAATTTGTAATAAATTGGTCGGTCGAAATGTAAATATAAGGAATGATTGTTATTTTTTGTAGTTTACTGGTGTGTAAACTACATGTTTTGCACAGATATTTCAGCATGACTAGCTAAGGCGCATCACTTAAATTATCTTTACAAAAATGCAGTTTACACACTAGTAAACAACAAACAATAAAATTCATTCCTTAATAAAACAATTATGTATCCCTATCCAAAGTCTCTCTTTGTTTCTCTTATATGTTTGTTGTGCATATTAAGACCCACTTAGTAAGAATTCCGCATATTACGAAAACTATTACAATGGTCCCCAGGGTTTTTTATTAACTGTTTTTTTAGATGCATGCAAGAAATTGTAATATTTTTGTTTATTCGTCTGCATCGGTTTATTATAATATCTTTCTGATGAAAAGAAAATGAAATTTTCTAAATATTCATTAGTTCGTACTGGTATACAAAGTTTGCTTTCTAATGATATAGTCGATTTAAAATCAAATGTTTAATGTTATGCTTAATTGAATTTTATTTCAAAATGAAATGTTGAATCAACCATTTATATAACCACAAGACTAATATAATCTTATCAAGAATGTATGTCAATTGCATGAAATAACCATTTTATGAAGATAAATGAATATTAAACGATCAACATGTCTAAGAATCTGTATCCAAATATACAGACACATAAAGATTATGGTAAATGCATAACACTTATATCATTTTTCATAAATCCTAGTCTTACATTTTCCTAAATTAATCAAAATATTAATAACAAAAAGATAATCTATTTACAAGTTGATTATTCTGTTTTTTTTATGTATTATTAAGTGAACAGACTTGTGTCTTATACCATATTGATAATTTGTAGAAATTGATCAAATCCAATTTTTTTACCTGTAAATTGCAAACTTCCCGGTTTCCGATATTTTCAAAATTTTCACTATGATCACTTACTATTGTGTAATTTGCAAATACAAAAATGTGTAGCTATACAATAACCGGAAGTGGGGAAGTCATTTTAATGAAAATTCGAAAAAATTAAAAATTCTGATTTGATTGAGGCACCCACACACTGCTATTTCACTATACCTATCAATACAAATTGTTTTGAGCAATAGATGGAACTTCAGTGATGAATATGTTTGAAAATATGAAAAAAAAAAAAGTTTTCTTAGTAAATTTTAATTTGGGAGCAAAATTGTAGTATTTGCTTAATGTTTCTAAAAAAAGACATTCCAACAGTTTTGTCTTTAGATGAAAACTTTACAGGTTTCAGATTTTTCTTAAATTCTCTTTTTTTGACATTATAATCCAAATATTTACAAAATATTTTTGGTGCACAAGAACCAGAAGTGGGTGTACCACTTCGGTGAAAATTTAATATTGCTTAAAATAGGCCTCCCAATCTGGCCATTTTTTGTTTTAAGACTGTAAAAACAATATTTAAAATCTTAAGCCACACATATTCAGTCAAAATGTGTAGACATACTTTTCAAAATATGATGTCGTTTACGAGATTAAATATACATTGATATAATTTTGGACCACAAAAGAAACCCTGGTGTACACCTCGAGGTGGAAACATTAAATCAACCCTAATACAGGCCACTGGAGCCTTTTGAAATGTTAAAAGGTATCTTACAAGTTCTCTGTCATAGTACTACAAAATGCACCTAGGTTTTGTAAAATTGGTTCGTGGGCAAAATTGAATGGTAGCTGTAAAAGGTTTTGTTATAACTTTAGATTACTTGAATTACGATGGCCCATATCAGCCGACATGGCAACTGCTTTACTAAACTGTAATTGTACACACATTTGAGGTGATTGTCATGGCAACTGTTTTAGTAAAAAGCACTTGCCAAAGTGTTTTGTCGTTTTACTTGTATGGCAACTGCTTTACTAGAGTAACTGTTTGCCATCCTTAGGCGTGGCCCATATCAGCCGTATTGGCGAGTGTCTGGCTTTTGAGACAATTAACATTCCACACCGATATCAAGCCGAGTTTGACGCCGTACAGGTGTGCTGATTAAATGACCTTTGAAACCAAAACGATATTTTACGACACTTTACCAAGACAAAGGCGATTACAGTTAGATACAAATAACATAGCCATAGATGGTAACAAGTTATTGTTCTGTTAGTTACGGAAAATGATGGGGAGAGGTTACAGCCCTAGGAGGGGGACAACAAAATGATAGCTATATTATATTTCCTTAGTTTGAAACTTAATCAGACATGTAGTAGACACAGGGATCTGAAAATAGTTACAGATGATATAATCATGGGCCCACCAGAGTACCCTAAGACCATTTTTAGACGTTTAAGAGGTCTAGATTAAAAACGATACTACGAGAAGGGTGGAAAGCCTTAGACTCCAGATTTAAAAAGTTATAAAAAAGCTACAAAAAGCTATAAAAAGTCCACAGATGTATGTGTTTGAATAGTAACGGCGAACTCCATATATAGATGTATAATGTCCCGAGAAGAGAGACTTTTTATAGCCGGCCAATGAGATTGCAGCCGAAGCCTCGCTCATGCCTATTATATCAGCCACGAAACCAGTATGTATTTTTAATTAGATGGCTTCAAGATGTTTGTCATAATGGGGCTTGTATCGTCTTAATGACGGCACTTTGTATAGATGTATAGGATGCTTTTGAAAGGAAAATTATCGCTCTTTCCAAACGGTAGTAACCGTTTTTATAATCTGTAACTAATTATCAGATCCCTGTGGAAGTAGATACAAAAAAAATCGAGCCAAATTTCAGTGATTTTTTTCTCTCAATATACTGGGGACTGGTAGCTAGTCTAGGAGGGAAGCTATAATTTAACGCAGGCATTCAACTTACCTATAATCTCTCATTATATGCCCCTTCTTAGGGAAATCTCAAATCTTCACATAATACCTGATATTATTTAAGATGAATAAACATTTAGTATTAAATCTGATTTAACGTATATTGAGTTACTTCACTGAAAGCCTATTTTCATTCAAACGTCAACATTAACCACATATTGCGTCACCTACCAATGATTCTTCCATAAAAAAGCGTCGTAAAATATCGTTTTGGTTTCAATCATTTAATCAGTACACGTGTACAACGCCAAACTCGGATAGATATCGGCGCAAAATGTTCATTGTATCAAAAGCCAGACATTCGCTAACACGGCTGATATGGGCCACGCGTAAGAATGACAAAACAGTTACTTTAGTTAAGTAGTTGCCAAAGGAGTAAAATGACAAAGCATATTGGCAAGTGCTTTTTACTAAAGCAGTTGCCATGACAATTACCACAAATGTCTGTACAACTACAGTTTAACAAAGCAGTTGCCATGTCGGATGATATGGACCATCGTACTTGAATATTCACTATACATATACCTATAGCCACTTTGCATTCTTAACTTATCCTACATAGCTAAAACATGTACAACAAGAAGTCAATATTTTCTGGTATTGAAACGTTTTTTTCTCATATATATATATATATATTATGAATAAAAATATATCAACACGGCATTCCTTTTCGCTAACGTTTTCAGGCCTTTCAGGCCATCTTCAGGCGATTGTTTATTTACTTTAGCTTAGATACAAGATGACGCCATAGTAAATGATGACGTCATAATAGACAATACTCGCAGGGGAGGTAACGGTATTGTCAGTAAATATAGGTACAGGTATCACTATATTATTAAATTATTGTAACTAATCAATAATGAACATATCAATGACCATTCAACAATGGTTTAAATAATTTCACAAACATATTTCTTTGCAGAGTCTGTTTATAATCCCAGCATCTCCCATCATGTAAAATGGGAATATAGTAAAATAGCCTTTACCACATGTGTCGAGGTGTGCACCGAGTGAGATTTTCCGAGTTTCTGGGAGCGTATTTGCTGCTTATGAACTCGGACTCTCTCATTCAGTGCATTTCCTGTTTGTCCTATGTAGAATTCTTTACAAGTGGGACATACAATCACGTAGATAAGGTTTTTGCTTTTGCTTTTGCAACTCAAATAATTATTAGGCGTTACTTTTTCCCAGTCTTTAAAAGAGGATTGGTCCCTTCGTGGATGTAATTGCAGGTCCCACAACAGTATTGTCTGTTATGACGTCATCATTTACTATGACGTCATCTTGTAACTAAGCTAAAGTAAATAACAATCGCCTGAAGATGGCCTGAAAGGCCTGAACACGTTAGCGAAAAGGAATGCTGTGTTGATATATTTTGTTCTTAATATCTACTGATGCACATCGTCTTTTTAAAAATTTAAATATATATATATATGATAAGTTAATATATATATATTAAAAGAGTTCATACCATAAAAGAAAATGGATGAAAAAGCATTCGTCTGCGTTTTCGTTTTTGAATTATTGCCACTCAAAGTTTATAAGACTCTTTCATATGTACACATGGAGGATATGGGTATTCCACCTGAGGGGTCAGAAAATGTGGTAAAACCCGAAGCTTGCCGAGGGGTTTACCTCATTTTCTGATCCCGAGGGCGGAATATCCCCTATCCTCCATGTGTATATAATGAAAAAGTCTTTTTCTCTCATATCATTACCAAATTTCCGTTAAAATACCTGCCGGTCCTTCATTTTACTTCATTTAATTATTTAATTATTTTATTATTTATTTAATTAAATAATTTTATGCTAAAAACAATAAGATATCATTAAAAGGCATACCCGTTTTTGGCAAACTGAAAGTTTGCGGTCAAAATAAGATCATTTTGTTATATCTTATCTGAGTGAATGTATAATTTTCTGAAAAATACTTCGTGGCCTCACCGACTTTTTTTTCCTGTACCCATTCACATCGTACACGTTTGGACAAAAAGGCAAAACTTTCGTTCTCTTCAAAGCCAAAAAATCCCCAAAGCCAAAAAATTGTTATTTTTGACAACTGACACCTTGCTTTAGATATTGATAAATTGTGTTTGAAGTAAGCAGATTAAATCATGATATGTGTGGATAGATTGAATATATATGTCAGTAAATAATTATTTCCTCAAGCTATGAGCACTTGTAACAATTAGCTAAAATTAACGAAATTTGATTATGATTTCTTTACAGATCGACTGAAGAGATGGATTCGCCTAATTGGAACATTTTCCTCGGTTGAATTAAATGCTCGAAAATTGAAGATCCATGCTCCGCCGATCATTTTTGTTGGCACATTTCTTGATGAACTGAAGAAAACAGCAAAGGTATTTTTTTATAAAAAAGGCTTATTGTGATCCGGTTGAGCTAAGAAATTACCAGGAGTTCGTCTTCCTGATCTGCCAATGATTAAAGCCCCTATTTATAATATCATCATCAAATGTGTCTCATTTTCTTTTCTATATTCATTCATTTATTTTTCCTTCCATTAAATTATTTATTTATGTATTCGTCATTAAAGAGATACATTAATAAAGAAAATGAGTAGAGAGCTTTGAACACACGACTTTAAAAAATTCACTTTTGTTTGTAATTAAAGATACTTGTGAAATCACAAGACAAGCATCGATGTCGGTATATTTTGGTAGGAATTTATAAGCTGAAAGTTGATTGATGATTTATTAATAATTTAATAGGACTACCACAAGCAGATAGAGGTAATACAACGGAGCATCTCCAAGTTTCCAGAACTTTCGGATCTCCATTTTGTAAACTTCTGCACAGTCGATAACAGCCTCGGTAATAATGAAGCCGACCTAGATAAAATTCGAGACTTAATAATACAGTCAGCAGTACACCAAGATCAGTGGGAGAGACCACTGCCCACGAAATGGTTAAAGTTAGAGCTGGACATATTCAAGAAAAGAGAAGAGGGAACGAAGATACTCACATTGGCAGAGGTGATAGAAATGAACAAATCATCGATTGCTCCTTTGGCGGATAAAGATGAAGTCAAGATTGCTTTGGAGTAAGTATCCACAACCGATTGCAAAACTCTATCCAAGGAACATACTTGTGACTTATATATGGCATTATCCCTTCATCTTTTCATTATATGGGCAATTTTAACTAGACTTAAATGTATTGTTAAAAGAGAAAATTATGTTACACAACCACGAAGCGAAACAAGACATAAATGCATTGTTCTATATTCCTATGAAACATATAACAAGAAATATTAACAAAGTCCACGAAATTGGTAAGTATTTTGATTGATACCAACGAAATTCAATACGATTGATCAGATATTACACGTATGCTGTTCCACCCATACCCGATCCAAAGTCGCGTATGCTAATCCAATGCGATACATACAAGTGTAAACACTGATAAGTTGGTGAAATAATATTTGGACAAGAACATGCACCTAATAACATAAACAGCGATTTGAGTAGGTTTAGACAAAAACTTCTTTATTTCGGCATACAAGTCGTCCGACAACATTGTGTAATGGCGGACAGCAAGCGATTTTGAACATTTCACATACATTTCACTACGGTTTTTATTTTCTAGCTATCATAGTAAAACCAACTAATCTAATTCTAATAAGAAATTGTTTGTTTCCGATATATATGCACATTTTAATGTACACTTTAACTGAATTGTCCCTTTAATTTTGTGTTAATTTGGGATTTGTGTTATATAACAAACATTTATACATTTGGAATTTAGTTTATATAGTTATAGAAAGAATATACACCATTGCCTTAGGGTTATTAGCAAACCCGGACAAATATGTCCAGCGGTTACCAGCAATTTTATTATACATTGTATCCAGGTCTATTTGTGTCTCAGATTAAGAAATTTTTTATTTGGAAGAAGTTCAGATAATTATAAAATATAGGAAGACCATATCATAAATACTATATTTTAATTATGGTTTTGGGATTCAAAATTGCAAAGCAGTCAGGATGAGGTGACATAATGACAAAACGAATGCAAAAAATATATATATCATTGGTATCGTCCATATACTCATTCGTCTGAATTATGTGCTAAACATCAATCTCAATCTATGACATGGTTGAAAAATTGTCATGCAACATTATTGGTTCAAATTTTAGTTTTTGTATGTACAATACAAAAATAATATGTCATGGCGTGTCACAAAAATGTAAATTGTTTTTTAAACGAACAGCGCTAGGTAACTGCATATTTGTATATGATATTTATCAATTTACTCATGAGATCATTTATTATAATTCTGAATGCTGAAAAAATTGTGTTTACAGACTAACGGCCTACTCCAATTATGTGTAAAGCTTTAACAATTTAGTCTTGCAGTTTGGTAAAACTGAGAAATTAATGAAAATGATACTCATCTTCAAAACAGTTCATCGAACAAAAACGTTATTAAAGTTAAAATGATTAAATAAATCATTGTGACGTATTTCTGAATTGTCTGGATGTATGTTCCAAACGATATATATCGCTTAAACTGCAATAAATACAATTTTATTGATATATTTAATTTCTAATGACTTAAACAATGTAAACAATGTAAGTTTCAAATTTCACTCATTGACCTTTAATCTGTAAAATCACCTCAGCAATAAAAAATAATGTAATGTTTAAAATAGCATACAATATGCAATTTATCCGAAAGTATTTGTATACAATCTATATTGCTTATGTCTGTGTTATTATCTGTTTTTGCTTGTCAGTATTGTTTGTTTCGTAGCTAACTTTAACATTACGGATATTGTAATTTGATATTACGGATATTGTAATTTAATAAATCAAACTTTCCAGGTATCTCCACTGCACAAGATCGGTGATTTACTTCCGTGAGTTTGATTTCGTTATCTGCGATCCAAAGTGGCTGTCAGATTTCTTTAAAATCTATATAACGCCCAATGAATTTCTTCCCTCTGCTGACCTCCGGCTGACTCGAGACTTGGACTTGTACAAAGAAAAGGGAGAATTGACTCATACGATGATTGAGGGTCTTCTTGGTTTGGAAGAGAACAAAGCTTTCCTTCCCTTTAGGCAAGTCCTCTTTGCCCTGATGGAAAAGTTTGGTCTAGTTGTTAAGTTGATATCGTCAGATACAGAAGTGGGGCATCAGCAATGCCCCGAGACATACGTCATTCCGAGCAAACTTATGGAGCTAGAGGCCATCGATGACATCACAGACAGAATCATCAGGCTCCAGCAGCTACACTGCCCTGTATCTAAAACCTTTGTGTGTGGTTTTTCGACCGGTTTTATGTGCCTGATGAGGTGTTCCATCGAATCTTTGCCATTGTTCTGAGGAAGTACAAGCCGGTATCACTGCCAACAAAGAACTTGGAAGAATCAATTGGTGATAGCGAACCAACATCAGACAATGCAATTTGTCTCCGCAATGGTTTTGGCTGTTTCGAAATCAATGACCTTTGCCGAATGATTGTGTCCATGCATGCAGAGCGATCCACGATAGCCTTGACTGTCTTCAGTACCACCGAATCCAGCCTTCCCTCGGAATCTGGACGACACGTGCGCACTTCTATCGAGCAGATAATTTCAGAAACCTTGCAAATGTGCAATCAGCAGCACTTCCAGTTCACGCACCAACTCCATTGTAGCTGTTACGTGGGATCTTACGATACTCCTGTACATCTGTACGGTGTAATCAATTCAGAGAGGGGCGTACCATGCAAAGGCGGTGACTGTCACGGAAAACATAGTTTGTCAAAGAGTGATGCAATTTACTGGGGCATCAAAAAGGTAAAGACATTAACTATGCATTCACAGATAAATACTTAATACATTAAACAAAACAGCAAGAAATACCTTAGTCGTCCTCACAGATTTTTACCATCTTAATGAATTGACTTATGATATCACAAAAAACTATATTTAGAATGATATAACAAGATTAGCATTTCAGTCAGAAGTTGATCAAAAAAGGAAATGTTTGTGGTACATATACAGTTAGATTCCAAGACAGATGTAATTATTTATTTTGTTTTTTTTTATTAGTCAAAGGGATCTGGGAATACACACAAGAATGAGAGTACATTGAGTAAGTATTTCATTATAAAAAAGATGACGGACATTGATCCAGATTAATGTGGATCACTTTCCTTTCATTGTTTCGTGAATTGTGTCACCACAACTTAACGTCTAATATATAAAATGAAATAGCCTCTTTCATACTTATTACTTACGTTGTAGGAATATTCAAAAACATTTTAGGAAGAGGAAATGATACTACCATTCCTAACCGGCGGCCGACGCCACAAGAACTTGGCCGTCTCTCGCGTTTGGTTGACGCATCACAATGTGATAGGCTATTTGTGGAACTTGGTCTACCATTACCAGAGGTCGATCAAACCAAGTTTGAAGCACGGAGTCTGGCTGGAATCACAGTTATCACTAAGATGTTCCTAAAGTGGACAAATGCATATCCAAATCAGACACTCGTTGATATATCAAGAAGGCAATGGCATCTGTTGACATGGCAACAAATCGTATCAATGAAGTCTTGGAAACTGATGAGGACTTGATTGATCATGGTGAGATGAATACTTATTATTAGTTATATTTTTTCTAGCGTCTCAGTTAAGGGATAGAATCAATACTAACTGATTATTTTGGAAATATTTATCATCTACGTCACCAAAACGCTTGATGACCTTCGCGATGTTTATAACAAATCCTCTATCGACCACAGTGAATCGTAACCAAAACTATTCCACAGACGACAATTTTAGGTTCTATACTGACTACATTGAATACAGATGACTTCAACATAAACTCGATAGATATACAAACTAGAAAATTACTAATTCTGTATGTTAGGCCAACAAAATGCATGTATATGATGTATATTTTGAAGCTGCGACAAGATTGTGGCTTTTGCCATAGCTAATGTATGAGTAAAATTATATTCAAGGGCAATGCCATTTCGTGGGATATGCCACAGTTAGGAAGAATATCTTAATAAGGCTCAGTTGATATGCTTATATGATGTCATAGGAAAACGAGAACTATTTAGCTCGGACTACACTCTCAGTTTTGTTGGGATTTTTTCATTGGTTAATATAAACATATATTCATTAACTCCATTAAAATACAATTATTAACTTCTTACACAGACATTTCCAAAAAATATGAATACATGGCCAATGTACTTTAAAACAATACAGAATAGCGTCATATATCAGATGTTATATATACTTTATTGACGTTGAACACTATCTGTGAACGATTAAAGTACTATACTACTGTATCGAATGTATTGCCGCAACAATTAAGATATACCCTTGACACCTCCTTCCATGATTGGACGGCCACAACCAGTAACTTTGACCGGGTCAATCTAGTTTATCTGTATTTTTATGGGGGAGAGACTGTTTAGAACGTGTGTGTATACAAAATCATAACAGTATCAGCCACCTGTCATCATCAGTGACTGGTTGGCTGAGCTGTGAAGGAATGGCTAGTAAGCTTAACCGATCTATATATCATCAACAATGCCTCTGTAGCTACTTAAAAACAACATTTTTCTTCGAATTACATCAGCATTCATTTGATTAAAGTACTATTATGTCATTATTTTTTTTCATATTTTTAGTAAAATTACACATGAAACTTTCGGCGTTCACAAATAGGGTTCAACAACAGCAACTAAAGACAATGCAACAGTTTTATTATTCCTTTAAATATGTGTATATCATGGTTACAAATGCAAAGTATTGTGTGATATATATTCCAAAAAAAAAATGCCGGCAAAGAGAATGCTTTCAACAAATACTAACGTGTTATAATTTAGTTTGTATTTGAAGGCAGTAATGAGTTATACCTTCATACAAAAGGCATACGACAAAGGTATTTTTTTTAAATTTAAATAATTAATTTTTCTTTGTTTTCATACTAAATCTGGCTTTCTGATTGGCCAACATTTTTTTGCATACCACTATGAAAAAAAATCCGAGAATGGCGCGAAACCCTGACGTTATCGTGACGTCACAATAGAGCCATTGACGTTGCGTATTGATTCGGAAAAAGAATCCCGTGAAAAACCACTTTAATGTTACATTTAAACATACTTCATGTCATCAATAGAGTATAAAATTAATTATAAGTATTGATGTCACTATTTTTTAATTTTATAGGGTTATGAAAAAAAATTGTTTGCAAACTTTTACGCGGATTCGCACAGTTTGCAAACAATTTTGTTTTCATACACCGATAAAATTAAAAAAAAAATAGTGACATCAATGCCTAAATATTCTTCTACATTTATGAACAAAAAGCTCATTTTGATCCCGTTGCAGATGCTGTCCCTATCGACGTCTGGAAAAGAGCTCCCTCTGATGAAGAAATCAAGAGAATTGTTCCAAATATTGGTAACACATTCTTCAATCTCTGTCTCGAGCTCGGGTTGTCTCCTCCAATCATAGAGCAGCAGGAGATTGGTCAACCAACCACATTTCAGGAGAGAATGTGTGCCCTCCTTCAATGTTGGGTAGACGAGTTTAAGGCGAGTGCAACTATTGGCAGATTGTTGACTGCGATGGAGACATGTCGAATTGACTGGTACACGACAGCGCAGATTTGGTCACAGGTTCCGGAGAGGTCTTGTGAAACACGTCAAGACCAGGCCAGATGTTTTAGATGTGATATCCTATAATGCACGCGACTTTTTAAGGCATGTCCCAATTAAATATAATATGGTTAAGAATTTTAGTTAGGGGCGTCTTAAATCATTCGAAGGATCAATAACATTGCTACTGTAGCTTGCATTTGGAGCTATTAGGCCATGGGCTAAGAGGGTCCCACATGCACCACCAAAAACATTCGAACCAATATTTTTTTTTCTGAACCCTTATGACCAACTGATTGCAAATCAAAATGTTAACATGATTTTAAAAGTTGGGATGAACTTCCGGTCATGGCGACATTAAGATGGCCGCCATCTCGAATTTCACTGGAAATTGAAAAATAGTCATAATATTGTCATTTTTTTCAACCGAAGAAGACAAATGAGGTATCAAAATGCTCTGACTCTGATCCACCGAGGGCAATATGGGCGGGGTTCAATAGGGGAAATAGAGGTAAATCCTATAAATCACTACTTGTTCTGGAGTTCTGCAAGAATTGTAACCAAATTTGGCCAGAAACATCCTTAGGGAAAGGGGAACAGAACTTTATAAGTTTTGGCTCTAACCCCCCGGGGGTAGGAGGGTCGGGCCCAATAGGGGAAATAGAGGTAAATCATATAAATCGCTACTTGTCCTAGAGTTCTACATGAAATGAAACCAAATTTAACCACAAACATCCTTGGGGGAAGAGGAACATAATTTGTATAAATTTTGGCTCTAACCCCCATACTCCCCCCCCCAGTTTTCAGTGAAATTCGAGATGGCGGTCATTTTGATGACGTCATAACCGGAACTTATACAATGTAAACATTTTGTTGTTGTTGTTGTTCTTTTACTGATTAATAAGCGGTTAAATAACTGATTAGAAATAATAGCTTGAAACTTTTTTGCTGCGTAAAATAAAAAAAAAAAAAAAAAAAAAATATGCTAAAAAAAATACCATTTTTGGGCTTAAAATCCTATTTTCTTGCATTTCATGCGTAGTAATCACTACATGTATTGGATTATTTGTTCCTGGTATGTATTTGCTGTTCTATTGTGTTCATTGTGATGCCTCATTTGTCTACTTCGGTTGAAAAAATGTCAATGTTATGACTATTTTCATAGTTTACTGAAATTCGAGATGACAGCCATCAGTGGGTCATAAAGGTTCAGAACAAAAATCGGTTCGGAGGTTTGGGGGGGTGCATAAGGGACCCTCCTAGGCCATGGCCTATATCGATACAAAGATATTCGGTTGTACGGTCGAAGACATGGACCGAATTTGAAAATAACATGTAAATAATAATAATTCATTTTAATATAAGAGCAATTATGGACAACGACAGTGAAATTACAAACTCATCGATGTTTCAACTATGTTTTAAGAAATAACGTTGTTGTATTATTAGGTACATTCATGATTCATTTGTAATGTGATTTTTAGTTGCCATCTAAAATATGCAATTTGGCATTGCACTTCCTTTTCTACCTATTTTATGATCTTTTTTATACAAGAAACAAGAGATGGGAATCAAAAGCAAAAAGGATGCATCCTATGAACTCTAAATGCAAAACTTCGCAATGTATGCATGTTTAGGATAGTAACCATAGCAATTTCGGATACACCACAATCATATATACTGTGTCAAGAATGTATTTAATATTTCAAATTTTAACGATTTAATCAATAAATACAGGTTTTGGCGTGCCAGAAAGACACCTACAAGACATTTTTTTCTTACTAGTAAATCATTTTTAGTTGTTTTAAATGATTATATTATATGCTGTAGAGTAAATAATTTGATTCAGGAAAGGCCGATGGGGGTGAGGGTCAGTGTATACGTTTTAATCAGCGCTTGGGATAAGAAAAAAAAAACGTGATATATACATAGTTTCAATTGAGATATTTGTCAGAGACAAGCAGCCGGCGGTAGCTATTTATGTTCGAGACAGAGAAAAGGAAACTTACAGGGAATGTAAACAGCTTGGGGCTAAAATCCTCTAGACTCTAGAGAAATATGTGAAGTGGAGCGGAGCTATATGCATATATTTGGATGTAAGTAAGTAGGGGATTTAGTTATTAGCTAATAAGTATAGTTTTCAATATGCATGTTCATTTTCCTTATTTTGTTTACGTTAATAATGTCAATGATGTTAATAAGCCAATACAAATAATGAGTGATTACGTTGGTAACAGTATTAGGTGGCAGACATATTAGCAGGGGCTAGGTCAGTTTGACAGTTCTTTGAGCAGAGACAGTTGTTCTCTTGTAGTTTTTGTTGTTTTGCGTGATGTTAGGTAATGTACCTTTGCCTGTATCTTATTGTAAATATGGTTTGAAATATGTGAAGTGGAGCGGAGCTTTATGCATATATTCGGATTTAAGTAGGGGATTCAGTTATTAGCTAATAAGTATAGTTTTCAATATGCATGTTCATTTTCCTTATTTTGTTTACGTTAATAATGTTCAGCCAATACAAATAATGAGTGATTAAGTTGGTAACAGTATTAGGTGGCAGACATATTCAGTCAGTTTGACAGTTCTTTGAGCAGAGACAGTTCTCTTGTAGTTTTTGTTGTTTTGCGTGATGTTAGGTAATGTACCTTTGCCTGTATCTTATTGTAAATATGGTTTGAAATATGCTAATAATTTGTTACTCCGATTTGAGTTACTCTTCCACTTATTAATCAAATGATTGCAAACAGCAATTTACCCCCAATTAGATAATTGATAGATCAATTAAGTGTTTTTTATATAAATAGGTACTCAGATGACTTGCCCTGGTATCGGTTGGGTTCTCCAATGGTAAAAAAGGTTGTCCCTAAAATTAAAGTTACCTGTGAAATAAATATATCAATTAGAACTGCTCGACACTGGTTTGATCTTTCCTATAGTAAATACGGTCAGGGACATTAAGCTGTTATCAGATTTCTCTACCCTAGTAAATAAGCTTTCATCGAATTGAAGTCAACCTGGACTGTTAAGCCATTTAAGCATGATACCAGATCGGTTTCCCTCGTATAAATTAGTTGAATGGTAATTGTTAAGTATAGAGGTCAATCTTTATAGCAGTCGTAATGCTATAATGGACATACGAGAAACTCCCGAGAAGCTACACTTGTGTAGTCTGTGTTTTAGGTTGGAGGGGTTTTCATTTGATTATCTCATCAATAGGGATAAATTGTTTGTGTAATAGGATGTAAGTGTTAACAGTCATAAAACAATTGATTTATGACATTGATTGATAGTATAGTGTATAACCTTCATATATATAGATTTTAAACATTGAGTTGTTGTTGAATATTGAATTTATTCCACACGAGTGAGTTATTTTTTAAAAAAAATAACAAAAGACACGAACTTTTGCGAGTGTCTTTTGTAAAGTTCCAAAAAATAACTTACGAGTGTGAAATAAAGTCAATATTCAAACACCCACGAGTAGTGTGACATGTTTCTACCACAATCATATTCGTTTTTTAGCCGATAGAAATACGGCGGGAATACGGCGGGAACACGGTGACGTTTATTTACCTAAATATGCAAATAACGTGTAGTAATATTTTTTATCAGCAAAAAGACACTAATTAGTATTCAAAATTCATCCTTTTATAAAGAATCCACCGATATCAAATTATCTAATTTGCAACATATTTAGGGTTAGATAATACTCATTTAATGTCTTATTGAGTTCAAATCTTCATAGTTGTTTCCAGAAATCAAAAATCAATCTCTGACTACATGTATACATGTGAAAGCATTAGCACGACACGGCATTGTCTGTTTCCCTCCAGATATTAATCAAGGCATTACCACCAAGATCAAGTTCGATTCTTACACGTTAAATCTACGAAACCCACTTGTAAAATTCTTGTCCGTTAAGATGTAGTATTAGTACTTACATGTATGAAAACGTCGCATATTTCTAGGGACACAACGACAACGACGCATATGCTTTCCAACAGCAGTTTTTGACGTCAAGTGGCAATCACAACATATAATGACGTCATTTGATTATTGATGACGTTCACAATGATGACATGACACTGCGAGCTGAGTAGTTCGGTCAAAGTTCATCGTGTCAGCCAATCAGAATGCGTGCAGAGGGTATAAACAAATTGTTATTCAACAGCTGAAGTGTTTATTTAATGTCCTGAGAGTTAAATAACACTGCCTATTGTGGTAGAAATTTATATATATATTATGTTGAATAATTACATGTAGCATTACCAAGTATATAAATATCGATGTAAATAGCTTTATCATATTTAATCAGATGTATCACTAACAAGAGCTATGTGAATAAGATTGTATGTACTGTGCTTGCTGTTATTTAATTTAAATAAGGCTGATACAATCTTTTATTTTACAGCATTAAATAATAGACCACATCATTAAGAGTTTAATTTCCTTCGCAAAATAGTTTATAAAAGTGTATTACGATACAGCCTACATAGACATATATAATTCCGATATTATAGGAACATGAAATGTCGTTTTCGTTTCTATGTCTTAAGTACGATCTGTATCAAATCTTACTTATTTTATCGTAATGTATTTAATTGTGTCAATCAGAGTGCTATATTATACATGTATCTGTTTTAAAAAGGTATATATGTCCAGGTAGTTTTGATTAATGAGTGATTCTTTTTACAAATCCCGATGGAAAATTGCTACATGAATTAAATGGAACAGTATTACATATCCAATAATTTATAACTTATTCTCGCTCAGTAGTACCTATTTATTTTAAGTGACATAATTTGCATACTTTATTCGAATACCATCGTTACCATCAATTTTCGTCACTTTAACATGTTTTATTGTTAACGATAAGACGACCTTTAGTTCTATGTATATTTGACCATCAATTAAGAAAGGTTGTATCCTTTTAACTGAAACTTCAAAGGGAAAGTTTACTTTGGAGTAAAGGTTGAAACATTTTGGTAAAGGACTTTTTTTTGTATTGTTGTAAACATTTTTTTGAAAAATTACAATGTGACAGTTGACTTATATGAATCCTTTTGTAATAATAATGATTGATGATTTCATATTCGTTCCATTGTTTCATAAATGATCTAGCATCTCATATTTTTATTCCCATCATGCGTTATGACAAACGAGCTATTATAAATACTTTTTGATTTCAATGCACAATACTTGTAAATTACTTGATTGGAACGTTTAAGAGAGGAGAAGTGAACAGACTAGTTTCTGTAGCAATAGGTGTAAACACGGTAGCGGTAAATAAAAATCAATTCCTTTTTGTAACATAATGCCCATATAGAAGATCAAGTCTAACGGGTGCTAGTTATCTGGTCGTAGTCCTAAACCAATTTTGATATCTTAGCGTTTGATCCAACTGCTTAATCAGATAATGTAATAGTGACATACACGTGATAATTTTCATGATTGTTAAACCGATTTCTGATCAATTTATAATAGAGACAACATCTTACAGCACGCCAATTGACATTATTGATTCGCTCTCCTTGTAAAATATGGTAATTTTGATGGGCTTGTTTTAATGTTTGATTATATTTTAGCATAACTTATTATTTCTAATTGTTTATGGTGAGGGTTTTTATTTGTTTGTGTATATTATGTATGTATACATTAATTTAAGTTTTTCAACATGTAAAAAGAAGTGAGTTTTTAATTCTGTATTTCAATTATTATCTTATTGCTAGAGGAAAAACACCTGGATGAATAGCCCAACCATCTCCATGTATGATTCAAAAACATAATATGTATTTCTTGGACCAATTCCACTGAGATTTTATATAGATAAAACACATCTATATTTAAACAATTATTTTTGAGATATTCACTTTAATTACCAATTTCTTATCTTATTCATCGAATAGTTACGAACTGTCACACGATGGTTTTTCATACATATTTTAATAAAATACATATATGAAGTTTGAGATAATATTGCAATGTAAAGACTATATACCTTACTAAGTTAAAAGCATGTTAATTATAGAAAAGCCACAGTCAAAAATTAGAGTTTTGAATTCACTATTATAGAAGTATCGTGTATCTTTGCGAAAATAATTTGAAAGTCAGCTGATAACTGAGAGAAGTGATTAATCAATTAATCGATATATTGCGAGATTAACATTCTTAAATTTTGAACAATTTAATTACTCTTTTTTTATATATTTCACGTAGTTAATGCATGTTCGTTTTTTCGAATCAATTGTCATTTACACAATATCAATTTATTATAATTAAAAAGAACAAATGCACCATTATATATATTATGTATATGTTAAGGTCTCTCGCAAGTAAATTAGCTACTATTTTCATTAATTTAGGCATTTTGTTAATTATATGATATAAAGTTTAACTAATATCAAATACGCCTGGAATCCTTGATACAAACTTGATACACAGTATCATACTCAATAACTGACATGTTTAAAGCCTTTTAAGAGTGTGGCAGAGCTGTCACCTTAGGCAAAGGATGTTTACAAGAACAACGTGTGTTATTCGTGTGAAACACTTGCTGATTGGCTGATTTAATTGCGAGATATCTGTAAAAATATAGTTTATTACTTTTATGTGAACTGCATGGATATATCTATTAACCTTAAGCATTGCTTCTAAAGCTAACCTTAACTAGTTTTTTCGTTATAAACCGATGTGCTGGGATCATTTGTACATTGTAATATAATAAACAGAAGCTTGATATATTCCTTTCGTTTCTTTTCTTTTATCCTAGAAAACATCGCGAATATGACAAAAATATACGAAAACATTCAAAACAGTTTCGTAGAATTTCAAAATCGGAACCACACACAACTTTTCATACAACCTTTTCCGAAAGGGAACAGTTTGGAAAAAGAGTGCAAAGTTTATTTGCTAAATTATTTAAAACAGGAGATATCAAACTCCTGTGCAATATAGTTTTGTTAAGTCTAAAAATTGACTCATCCTCGATACTCCAGGGCTTCCGATCACTTACGATCTCTACACCCCTGGACTATCTCATAGTGAAATTGAAGGCAGCTCAGCGGAAAACATTTGACCAATCACAGGCTAGCAAAGATTTCCTTTGAAGACTACAGAGAGAGCGACGCCTAACATCTAAGCCACACAGTCAACCTTGTGTACCGTTATACGGCTCTTTTGATGTACATCAAATGACTAAATTACCTGTTCTATTCTGTTGCCTCCAGTTTTACTATGAGATAGTCCAGGGGTGTAGAGATCGAAAGTGATCGGAACCCCTGGAGTATCGAGGATGAAATTGACTTAGCTTGTACATGATTTTTTTGTTTGGTTTGTTTTTTTTTTTTTTTTTTTTTCTAAACGGATTATAAATACTCGTCGAATTATTTTTGTATGACACACAAAATCTAGATACCCGCACGCCACCTGACATTTCTATTTTTTTGTGAATGCTTGTTGACCGGGAATACGAAAAGAAAATAAACATTTTATAGACCGATATTAACTTCTACATAGGACGTCATCAAAATTGAGGTCATGGGCAAAATTGACCTAAAATATTTTCTACTAGTTAAACTATTATTAAATTACTAAAAGCGACAAATAAAATACCACAACGATAGGGAAACGTTATTGTTTTTTTTTTTTTTTTAATTTTTTTTTGCCAACATAGAAACGTGCGAATCTTAGATGGCCTCCAAA
This sequence comes from Argopecten irradians, assembly GCF_041381155.1. NCBI lineage: Eukaryota > Metazoa > Mollusca > Bivalvia > Pectinida > Pectinidae > Argopecten > Argopecten irradians. Next base: position 34,232,260 of record NC_091143.1, read on the forward strand.
ATCGCAAAGACAACAACTGTAAATAGTTTCCGTGTCACACGATAGCCACTAATTAAGCTTGGTCATAGAATGTAAAAGCGTTCTTATTTTTTGATAAAAATGACAATGGGCTATTTGAAGAATTCCTTTTTGCCATAAATTACTTTCAAATATATCTGGAATATATATCAGGAATCAACATATCAAATATTCGGCGGACTTGCAGTCAGAACTTATGACAATCAAATTCACGATTATGGTAAGAATTAAATTAAAAAATACAATAAATAGATTGAGATTTTTGACAGAATAAAGTATGGAGAAAGACAATATCGGTAATAAAAACAATAAATAATGTTCACAGTAATAGAGCAATGGTATTTTTACGTTAAATATTAGGCAACACACAAGATATTGGAATGGTTTTAGAGGACAATTTCAATATGTTGTATGAAAGGCCACCAGATGGAATGGCAATGGCTTTGTATGCATGTTATTTGCCTGCTTCAGTACAATTGTGAAGTTTGCGACTCGAAACTTGAGGAAAACCTTGACAATCAAGACACAAAATGGTACAATCGGCAGAAGCAAGTACCGCTCCACATAATACTCACCAAGATCATGATATATTATATATAATAAATATATGTATTATATGACTGGTGTTTTTGCTGTCTGTTGATTGGCCGATACGCTTCTCAGAAATATTCATCAACTGCGATATCAACCCCGAAATGGGCGGCGAAAAGCACGCGAGATTACTGGACTCAGTCCAGATACCTCTCACGAGTCGAGTAACCTGCGTCAAAAAATAGATCGAGGAAAACTCCCCTGAAATGTGACGTCAAATCACTTTTGACGTCGAGTCGTAACCAAATATAGCGTAACCGGAGTTTTCCTCATTCAATGACGTAGGGATAGTCTATTGTGACGTCATTATTATATTCGGCAACATGTATGGCGGAAGAATAACTACTAATAACATGTTGCACAGAACGTAACCGCGTCCTCGATAAAACTACTCCTAGACCGGAACTGATGTATCAAACATAATGAGCGGTCAATGAATAGAGCCTACATGTAATGGTTGGTTGTAGATCTAAAATATAATCTCAAATTGCCCATCCTTTACTAAACACTCTGTTTTGACCACGTGTGCCTACAAATTATTAACTGCGCTGTGAACCAAATGTGTCAATGAGTTCAATAGAGAAGCAAACATTGTATATAAGTTAAAAAAACTGTTGAAGATCCGAAATAGAGTCCTAAATTGTCCATTTCGTATTAATTTTGCCATAACCTGGGATTTCGTTAAATGTCACATGACTCTTGAAGTAATTCTCAATAATTAATTAATAGATAAAAACATACATTTATTAAAGACTTTTTGGAATAAAACAAAACTTATTTCAAATTAAATCCAAATTATAACTACTGCAACATCGTGAACCGTCGTACTAAGATTAATATTTCACTGATAAATGTCATTAAATGTCCATTTAAATTTTTGTTTCCGGGTAGTAATATATTTGCATTGTCAACGGGGAATTGATGCCCTACATGATCCCACAGTATAATACTTATTTTGATTATCGCTTTAATGAGAAATATCGACTTCTCATAAATCTTCTCAAAGTGCAGATTGATAAAGACTACTATTTCATAGTACAGTGTATGCATTGTGATCTCCAGTTACCAATATATATTTTTTGTCTCGAGACATTATTGTTTGAGTTTCGACCATAACCTTGACGACATGACCTTGATCTACGCGCAAACATTTTACAAATTACCCAATGCTATATTTGCACAAACATCTTACATGTCAGAAATGTGTGAAATATTCCAGATAATACATACATCTTCTTCATTTCCAACATGTCATCGAAACATTTGAATGTTAAAGACATACGAGATTTTCCTTGGTACATGTATAATTTATTTTTGGAGATACGTATTTCTGTGATTAAACTTATATAAAACAGCATATGACTCAATATGCTTAGCATATTATAGTTACCTGATAAACGTTTATATAATAAATATTAATTATGTTTTAATTGTTGTGTTTATGAAACATAAATTTGTATTTGCAAATGTAGATGACATAAAGCAGTATTTAGGTTCAATAAATTTTGAAACGATACTATCTGAGGAAGATAGCAATAAATGTGAAGGTTTATTAATTGAAAATGAATGCTATATAGCTATAAATGAGATGAAATTAAACAAAGCTCAAGGCTCAGATGGATTAACAATAGAATTTTACAAAATATTTTGGCCACATTTAAAAGAAATGTTAATCGATTGTCTAAATGAAGGCTATTTACAAAATCAACTAGCATATTCAGAGAGAGTAGGAATATTATCATTAATGTTTAAAAAATGATCCATTAGACTTAAATAATTGGCGACAATTGACACTTCTAAAGATAGATTATAAGATATTAGCTCACTGTCTATCTGAAAGAATAAAACCCATCCTACCTAAAATAATAAATACTGATCAGAATGACTTTATCAAAGGGCGAGACATTAGATATAGCATTTAGACTTATTCAGTATATAATAGAATATGCGGAGAAATTTAATAATAGTGGATCAATACTATTTTTAGATTTAGCCAAGGCATTTGATTCAATAGAATGGGAATTTATGTTTCATACTTTGAAAAAATTTGGATTTAAAGAAAGTTTTATGACACGGGGTTCAGTCCTATACTGTGATATATATTGCATAATAACAAACAATGGATGGCTATCAGAACCAGTAAAGATTATAAGATTATGCGCGGAATCCGTCAAAAATGTCCGCTATCAGCTCTACTTTTTGTAATAACAGTCGAGACATTATCAATGAAAATGAGACAAGATGTTAATATTCATGGAATCCAAATTAAAAATTCACAAGAAAGACATTTTAAAATCTCACAACTAGCAGATGACACCAACCTTTTCTTGAAACATAAAAAAGACATAGCTGCAACCCTAAATGCTATAGAGATATTTGGTAGTCTTTCAGGATTAATCCTAAATAGAAAAAAATCACTAGGTCTCAAATTAGGAATTAATGAAATAAACATAGAAGATGACTTTGAAAAGATTGATTGGTCACAAAGTGAAATAAAAGGACTAGGAGTATACTTTGGGTTTAATGCTATTAAAACATCTCAAATCAACTGGGAAAGTAAGATTGAAAAAATAAATAAATTAGTCAATACATGGAAAAGGAGGAAATTATCAATGATAGGGAAAATACAAACTGTTAAATCATTACTTATTCCTCAATTATCTTATCTTATATCTGTACTGACTATACCAAAACATATTGTAACAGAAGTAGAAAAAATTATTTACAATTTCATTTGGGAGGGTAAAAGTGAGAAGGTAAAGCGAAAAACTCTATGCAGATCATATAGCGAAGGAGGTCTTAACACACTTGATCTCAACTCCTATATTACAACTATACAATTAGGATGGATAAAAATTGGATAAAAAGTAATATCATCACTATAAAAGATCTGTTAGATGTTGAAGGATACATAAATGAAAATGTAATATTGAACATATTACAAGATAAACACAATTGGATATCACAAATATCAATACTTAAAAACGCAATACCTAAAATATGGCAGGAAAAATTAAAAAAATCAGATATATCAAAATACAACATAAATGAGAAATATTATGAACTGTCAGTTGTTATGACACCCTCACTAAAAACAATACCTATAATTAAAATTACAAACAAAATAAATAAAAGATAGTCCACTATGTAATACATGCGGAGTTGAAGAAAATTACAAACACTTTTTTGTAGAATGTAAATATATTAAATCATTTATTGCACATGTCAGCGATATGTTCAGTAAACTAGGTTATTGCAAAAAAATGGTGACATTGGAAAATATAGTGTTAGGTTATAAAATTGATTATGAAAAATGTGAAGGAGTTAATTTTCTACTTACTTATATAGGCTACGTCATTTACAAGACCTACTACACAAGCAATTGTAAACAAAAATCAATAAACCTCGAACATTCACTCAGACGAGAATTACACTTATTCATGAGAACTAAAAAGTACAACAAATCACCTCTCTTAACTTTCATAAAATCAGCTTGTGAAATCCTCGGAATAAATCTTGACTCCGATATTCTGTGAAACTTTCATAGTAAATCCAGTTGGTTTTCAATAAATTGACATCAAGATTCACACTCAAGTCTTCCTAATCCTTCACCATAATTTTCACTGTCCTTGATAACTTTCCATGTAGCTGTCCTTTACAGTACACTTCATCTGAAAAAGATTAACAGAACGACACGTGTCATAATATATTGGAAAATTTTTTTTTGTGCAATATTAAGTAAAATACACTATTTATACTGACGTATATAATACTCACCTGAAATAGTTATCAGTTCAAACCATTGTTTTCTCCACATATATACAAATACTTCGCACAGGTACTTTTCCAACGAAAAAAACACGTGTATGTTGTTTTCGTTATGATTTCCGGTTACGAGAGTTATCTTCTTCCGGTTTACACTAGTCATCGACTCAATATTGTTGTTCCATCTCAATTTGCTTTATTATGGTCATCGACAAATTCGTTATAAAACTACTATAAAAGTCAAAATATATTATGTATTATTAATATGTTGCAAAAATAGTAATTTATCCATTGCATAGTTCATTCGCATTTTGTCTGATTTATGTCCCTTGAAAATTTTTGATTTAATACCCAAAATCACATTTTTTTATTGTCATGGTATTGCAATGAGACAAACTTTTAATTTATATATTCAAATACTTCAACTTTATTACAATATGTTTAATAAGCAATAATCTTTGAAGGGAATTAATGGTGACAAATTGATAAAAATATTATTGTTATACAAAATTTGCATTTATATACCATTTATATACATATTGTTCACTTTCTTTTTCTGAAATAAATATTTTCCTGTTAAAAAAAAAATTGTATCTGATAATTTTGTCTTATTTCTACTCTAAACGAAAAGTAACAATACCATCAATGTCTTCTCGATATGTGATGGTATGACTAAAGGCATTATAGGTGAAAACACATCTGATGAATCACTGGCCTAGAAAGTCTTCCTTTCAGGATTGTACAGAAAGCAACATCAAACTTGAAAGCTATTCCGTTAACAACAGTATACCGTTATTACAGTATTTTGACGTATACCAAAGGACCAAACCACCTGTCTCATCTGCTGTCACACACATAGCATTGAACAGCTTTGCTATGATATATTTCAGAGATGGATGTAACGATAGTGATAGTTATCCCTGGGAAGTCGTGGATGACATTAACATTGACACTTCCAACAATATCAAGTGTATCTTTTTGACACAACAAAATTATTTAGTATACTAGAAAAATCAGTAGAAAATTGATATAAGTTACGAGAAAAGCTGTTCGATATGATAGATAGCAGTATGGAAGAAGAAACTCGCGATCGATAGGACACAGTCTTTACCTAAAGGTAAGCGTTTGCAGTCATTCGGTCCACTGAGAACAGTTTATAACAGAGAACAGATCATAAGTAAAAATAACATCAAAACAACAGAAAAAAAACATGATAGAGTTTGTAATTAACTAATTAAGAAATCAACACACATCAGTTTGGAATTGTATTTGCATTTCAATGTAAAGAGTGTTCAAACAAAGGATTAAGATAAATTTATGAAAACGAGAAAATAATTTTATAAATATCGTATTATACAGCATATCATTTTCAGTTATTCTCTGTCTTATATATCCAAATGTGTGCATCAACAACAAACATGAGACATGGTATTCAATAAAATTTATCAGTAATATATCAGTGTAAGTTTGAAAACAATTAACCTAATATCAACACCATGACCTTCGATTTGAGTTGTTGAAACAATATAAACATATCAAATCATGATGGACATACACACTGATAGAAGTAATCACCCTTCAATAGAGTTTGAATTAGTTGTTATAAAAAGTATGAGTTCTTTTTCTTTCCGAAATAGTTTCAGTTCGAAAAATGAACGAAATATTTCAGATGATAATTTTTTCACAAGATATAATATTGTTTTTAATTCCTAAATATAAATCAAATGGCTTTTAAACATATATCATTTTAACTCAGTTTTTCAGTCAAGTTAATTACTTTGAATCAGTTATGCAGTCTACATTCCGCTAAATCAAATAGTATACGGAAATCTTAAGCTGCCATTTTGTTGTCCATCAACAAACCTTCTTGGTTCCAACACGTTTATTAGTGATATGACAAAGAGTTATCACATCGTAATTGATGTTTGTAGTGATTGATAAATTTTCAGAATTATGTAATATCGGTTTTGAATTTTCCTGAATCGCAGGGAGTGACGTCAGGCTGTCGTCAAATAGTCCTACAAATAACATTAAAAATAAACGTCAATTTTACCTCCAATAGCACTCTATAACAAAGAATCATTGGTTTAAAAAGACAAATGAATGCAAGATCATATGTGACACAACGTTATCTTACATTCTTACTTGTCAACTTTTGAAACTAGATATTGATGCCAGATGACAATTAGAGGTAACAGCTGATTATACAGGTAAAGATAAATATTTCATGCCTTTTCAAAGCTATTAAAAGAGCTAGTGCTTAATGTTTTAAGCATATTTTCATTACATACAGTTTTTAACATGTTTATCATAAGTAATGTTACAATTTTACTAACCAGCTACGCATGCAGTGACGAAACAGGCCATTGCAACCAGAAATAAGCGCACGGAAGGAGACTTTAACGATATCTTCCTTTCTAGAGGGCGCCACAACTGTCAAAGCCCCGATCATGATACCAAGAGCTGTCAAATTGGAAAATCCACACAGAGCGTAGGTGGTAATAATCTCAGATCGACGCTGAAATAAACACCAACAAATTTACGAAGCGTTGTTATAAAGAATGTTAAAGACCAACTGTTCTTTTCTTTCTACCTTTAAAATGTAGGACAAAGGGTAAAAAAAATAGCAGACAAATATTTAGAAATGCAATGTCAAATCGTTAAAATGTTTTAATTTAAATTTCATCAATTTTTTCACATAACTGAATACAATTTCTTACATTGAATAATCGTTATGAAATTACCCAAGAATGTTTAAAATACCAAATGTTGTTTTTTTTCCTATCAATGAAATTAATTTTTTTATACAATTTTTTTATATCACTTTCACCACATTTACATAACTTTATGGTTGATCATCAAGTATAACTTTCATTTATTAGCCACAACACAATCTGACCACCGTAAACCTTGACAATGGTTTATGCTGGAAGAAGTTTAAAATATCCCTCTATACAAAATGCCATCCATAATTCTTGTATTGAATGACATCAGTTTTGTTCTTCGATAAAGCATCCTTGTGTCTGCCTCATCATCATTGTTCGGTGTTTGATGCTTCAAAATGATACAAAGGGATGGGAAACCATTTCTGCATAGTCGGCCATTACAGATTATGTTAAGGACACCAGCACTGTCTATTATGCTTGTGTCTGCGTCTTTTGGTTGTTTGTTTGATTAATTAACATCCTATTAACAGCTATGGTCATGTAAGGACGGCCTTCCATGTATGTAGTGTGTTGCGTGTATGTAGCGTGAAGTGCCTGTTTTGGGAAACTGCGGTATACATACTCATGTTGTGTCTTCTTGCATAGTAGAATTCTTGCCCCTTTTATAATTTTATTATCACTGAAACATGCAGCCGAATACCCACCCGATCACATTATACTGACAACTCCCTGTTTGCTGAGCGCTAAGCAGGAGTAGACGTCATAGACTATTTTTGGAAAATGAACCAGGTCCTGAAAAGTTTCCTTTGTTTGTATTCTTGATGTCAAATCAAATTAATTATAATTAGTTTTTTTAATAATTTTTTATAACTATAACTCGATGCTGTAATATACAGTTATAAGTAATAAATGTGGCGGCCATAATAGATAAGCAAAATATGAGTGTGGCGGCCATATTGGAAAATGGCCGATATGACGTCATATGCTATTTTTGGAAATGGCCTAGATTCTGAATTTTTTTTGTGTATTTTTGATGTCAAATCAAATTAAAATATTTCAATGTTAAATTAATTTTGATAACTATGGCTGGATGATGTTGGAATGTACAGTAATACGTTATATGTGTTGCAGCCATATTGGAAAATGGCCGACATGACGTCATAGGTGATTTTTGGAAATGACCCGGATCCTAAAAAGTTTCATTTGGTTGTATACCTCATGTCAAATCAAATAAATTATAATTAAATCTTTAAATAAATTTTGATAACTATAACTTGATGCTGCATATACAGTAATAAGTAATAAATGTGGCGGACATAATAGATTAGCAAAATATGAGTGTGGCGGCCATATTGGGAAATGGCCGATATGACGTCATATGCTATTTTTGGAAATGGCCTAGATTCTGAAATTTTTTATTTGTTTGTATTCTTGATGTCAAATCAAATTAAAATATTTCAATGTTAAATTGATTTTGATAACTATGACTTGATGCTGTTGGAATGTACAGTAATACGTTATATGTGTTGCGGCCATATTGGAAAATGGCCGCCATGACGTCATAGGTGATTTTTGGAAATGGCCCGGATCCTAAAAAGTTTCATTTGGTTGTATACCTCATGTCAAATCAAATAAATTATATTTAAATCTTAATGAATTTTGATAACAATAACTTAATGTGAAGATATGCAACAAGTAAAATGTGTGTGGTGGCAATATTGGAAAATGGCCGCCATGACGTCATAGGCTATTTTTGGATTTGGCCCGGGTGCTTAAAAGTTTCCTTTGGTTGTGTTCTTAATGTCAAATCAAATAAATTATTTTTCAATCTGAAATAAATTTTGATAACTATGACATTATGTTTTTGGAATATAATACGTAATATATGTAACGGTCATATTGGAAAATGGCCGCCATGACGTCATAGGCTTTTTTTGAAATGGCCCGGGTCCTAAAAAGTTTCCTTTGGTTGTGTTCTTGATATGTGCCAAGTTTCATGCTTTTATCAAAAAGTGCACAATTTGACCAAATTTCTGCACGAATCCGCTGGACTAATATAAATATAGTAACAAACAATATATATATATATAATAAAACTCGGTTTATACGGTAACGGTATTTATACATGTACATGCAGGTATATGTATGTCTCTTATATAGTAATACATTGGACAGTTAGTCACGTTTACTGAGTAAGATATTGAAAAAAAAACTTATTTTGTGGGGTCGGCCTTCCATATAGGTTATAATGATCTCGCGTACTAATAAACAGGGAATGTAGGTCACTTGCATTAGCACTCTGGTAGCTAGAGTATCTACACTTACGAGGAGGAGCTGGAGGCAGGCTCGAGTCGTACGGTGAGGTCGTAAAGTAGTAAGTATAAATAATGTAATTGTTAACAATAACATCAATGATTCCATCAAGTCTAGCAAGTAACACAGTGATTACCACGCATCCATCGATATTCAACTTTACATGTCATTGAGAAATCCTATCTGAGAAAGTAATATCACAAGAATAAGTACTATTAACATGTTGTATAGAACGTAAACACAGCCTCGATAAAACGTACTCCTAGACCGGAAGTGACGTCTCCAACATAACGAGCGACCAATGAATAGTAGAGCTTTGTACAGTTCGCCTGATATAAGGGTCATCTTACTTGTACTATGTTATATTCGATCGCAAAACATTAGCAGAGGTTTCGCGATAAATTGAAGATAAGACGTGTTTAGTTCAATTGAAGTAGACTTGATAACACGGTATCTATTTGAGTAAGTATATCTAATGTTCTACCAACAGAATGCAAAATCATTTGCTATATGTTGACGACAGTGTTGTATATAACGTCAAAAAATAAAAGGTCCGAAATAGAGTCTCATATGTTCCATTTAATGGATAAAACTGTGTTAACATCGTTTCTTCTACACTTTTTTACAGTACTCTAAACTAATGTGTAAGTCATTGTAATAGATAAGTAAGCATTGTTTATAACGTAAACGTTTACCGTTGTTGATCCAAATCAACGTCCAAATTTGTTTCTTTTCCAGAATTTTTTGTTTTGACATTGTGTCTGCATATTATGAACAGCATTCCTCTGAACTAATGTGTTGGTCATTTTATTAGTAAGTGTCGGATATAACGTAAAATATCACGTTGTACTTCAAATAATAGTCCCAAATTGAATATTTTATAGATAAAATTGTGTTAGGATTGTGTTATGAAGAGGACTATGAACTAATGTGTTAGTCAGATGAGTAGAGTGCAGTGTTTGTACAGCTAATGAATAACACGTCCAGCAGTACCACTTAGTTTGCTACTGTAGAATTGTAGTAGTCAGTGTAGTAACCTGGCAGTGAGAACAACATGCCTTTACTGATAACAAGTCAGCCTGTGTCTATGAAGACAATTTATAGTCTGTTTAGCCGAATGGTTCAGATCTCTGACACATACTACACCGTAACCCTGGTCTTCAGGGAACAACAGTGTGACCATTATTTAGCAGTTGTCTTTTACTTTCGATATTATAGTTCAATTGCTTGATGGTCTTATTTTTGCCACATCCCAGTATACCGTAAACTGTTAAATGTCTCTTGACATTATCCCCGTGTATAATTGACATGAACATAATTAAGCAAACGTAAATTCACAGTGTTGTACAGTAATAGTTTTGTGCGTTGGTAATGATTATAATACTTTATATACAGAAAATACATTTTTGGGGAACGCATCGAGTATTATCTCTGTGACTAGACACAGTAGAGTCTATACAAATTGTAGTTTATCATCCTTCTTAACTCTCAGTTTAGAAAATAGACTGGTTTTCCAGTTATTCGTATGATATGACATGCTGAAGATGGATTGTTTGTTGTCTTTGTCGCTATATGTTGTTGAATGAATGATTTTTATTTTTTGTTGTTTACTGGTGTATAAATTGCATTTGTTGGACAGATATTTTAAATAAAGCGCGTTAGCTCGTCATGTTGAAATATTTGTCAAACAAAAGCAGTTTACACACCGGTAAAAAATAATTGAAAAATATTCCTGATATTTACATTTCAACCGACTATTTCTTTCAAATTTAATGTTCCGATAAAATAAAACTTTTTTTAAAAGTTGTTTTAACGTTATACTATAGATGTTTTAGCCGGTCAATCGATGTAATCCCGAAACTGCTGGCTTTAGGACGCTCAACCAACCAACAATCTTTAAAACTGTATTTGATACGAATTATGTATATAATATGTACACCGTGGCTTTTTATTCTATTTTCGACTAAGGGTAATTTTATGACAGGAGAAGGACGTAGAGACGGCCGCCATGAATGAACATGTTGATACGACTGGTGATCAAATGGACCGTCTGATGTCTACAGATAACGAGATGCACGATCACAGAGTAAGGATGATCCAGTTGATTAACCTAATACATATCAAAATTATTACCTATTATTTGTACATATTTCTGTTAGTTATTCGTAAGAACCAATTTAGCGATACTTTCTACACTTTTTCGTTGTCTTCGATTCCACTAACGAAAAATCCAAGACGGTGACATATTTATGGATCTGTGTAATTGGTCCAATGTCGTTAAAAAAAAGCTAATAGTGTGTTCATGTATATGTAAAAACAATCACTGAATTAATTTGTAATCGCATTAAGCTATGCATTTTATTCCCATCATTACTATAAATGAAAGATTTCATTATGAATTTAAAACCTAGTTTTCATTTCAAAAAGGCATTAACTTTTCACTTCATCAAGATTTAATCATAAATTCTTAATACTTTCAACAATATCATTAAGTCACGACTAGATGAAACCTATTAATGTTTTTTTTCACAGCTACATATGTTTTTTAGTTTCCTATTTCTGGATAGTAATATTATTGTATCTGTTACGGGAGGTGTGATGTCCTATATGATTCAACAGTAAAAGTCGCGTTCTCGTCGTCGTTTTCGTGAAAAAATATTGACTACTGATACATCTTCTTAAATCCAGATCGACATAAACTGTGAAGTATTTTCATAGACGTTATCGTAATCGCAGTTACCATTTTTACGTTATTAGAAGTCTTTAGAAAAAATACGTGTTCACATGTTATTAATGACTAATTTCTAAAACATATAATATATGAAAATCGTGATGATTCAGTTACACTTTGAACCGCTTATTGTACTGTTGCACTAATTGTAATATTCTAACTAATAATAATTAACTGGATACGTTTACTTCACAATTCAACTGCGAAACCATTACCACAACAGTATTATAAAAAGGCGTTTTACCAATAATTTTTTTATTTGTAACTAATGCCTGGTAAATGTACTATTTGTAGTTAGACCACAGTACTGCAGCTGATACAAATGTTGATGACGTCACCAGCTCATGGATACAAGACAATTGTTTCTCGCCGCTTAATGCTATCATCCGGGTCCGTAAATCATGCGATGCCTGCTGCAAAACAAACGAGTATAATTTGAGACAAACGATCAAAATTGTTATCCTCCTCGGCTACCTAGCGTATTTTGTTTACGCAATGCTTTATAAATTTGGTGATGAAGGTTCTGTCCGTCTGATGGTGTTGACAGCTGTCGTAGTGATGGGATGTATCCTCAAGATGACTTTTAGAAAATTTGGTCCTCCAGTGACTTCGTTTGTACAGTCAACTCCCTGTTTCAAACAACTGAGACGTCAAATTAAAAAGAGGCTTCTATTGCTGCAAAGGTAGGGGTATAAATACAACGTATTGTGGATTGATGTTTTATAGCAAGGACAGTTTGTATTTCGATTTATACAATTGAAGATGATCTTTTACAAATCTATTCTTCTCGGGGTTCCCAATGTAAGGCAGTTGCCAGATACTGACGGTAGGCCGAAGGTTTATATCTATGTACTCAAACTTTCCACCACTACATAAATCTGCACAGGTCCTTAATGACCCTAACCTGTATGACGATAAAATTATTAAGCAAAATAAATTATCACTACATATGCATTTTATGCTAGAAAATTAAAAGTACGATTTCAAAATACGTAAGTTTATGGCATAATTAGAAATAATAAAAAAAAAACGTTGATCCCGATAAATAATAGGGTGGTCGGACGGTGTACAACGGCCATGAAGTAATTCGTATAACAAATATGCAATTTATTTCTGAAGAGTGAATATGATCGACATATGCATATCGATAAAAATCACCGTAAAATTCATACAAACTACTGTTAAGTCTCATCAAAGCATCAGAATTATATCCATATAAACAATAGCACTTATCAAAATTCATAATGAGATAGTTAATTCCTATTATTTATAGAAAATATGTTGGAAATACGTAATGTGATGCAAACGTGATCACCTTTCTGTTTTCAGGATTTTTAGTGTTGTTGTAGTTATTGCTATTGTCATATATATTTTGATTGATGTCGTTATCAAATCACCATCAAGCCTCGTGTCAGCTCTTGGAATGTTTATCTTCATAATGGTTATGTTCTTTTTCTCCAAAGACCCGGCCAAGGTACGTAACAAAGTATAATAACAAATATCAACTGATCAATGTAGGTGCTTGATTTGAAAATAAAAGCGCCAAAATAATGGTAACTTAAAGTTCCTAATTACATCATTGCAACTGATTCAATAGAAGTCTAACTCACTTATGCTACTTTTTAAGAATAATGATAATGATTATATGAAAATCTCAATAGCTATCTGATTTAAGTTTGAACGATATTTCAACGACGACAAATTCTTTACGATTGATCTACTTGTGAATTATTTATCTTTTAGGTAGTATGGAGGCCTGTGCTCTGGGGTTTACTCTTACAAGTTGTCTTTGCGCTGATAGTGCTCCGCTCACCGTGGGGATATGACGCGTTTGATTGGTTAGCCAAACGAGTAACAGAATATCTTCAGCATTCAGAAGCAGGAGCCAAATTTGTATTCGGGCCTCATCATCAAGAACATTTATTTGCATTTAGTGTAAGTTTTTGGTAAATCATCTAAAATTAAGATGTAAATCATCTAAAATAATTAAGATGTATTATCATTGGTAAAAGAATTCTGTTAATATACCATTACATATTTGTTAATTTGAAAACGATTTTCTGGGCAAATTGGAGAAAAGTCAAATACTTATGATTGGCAACTTATTTATGATTTTCTCTTGGACTTAAAATTAGTTTATTAATCTGTACTAGTTGGGCGACACCTGAAGGAGTGCCTCGGATGAAATGAAGAGAAGAGAAAGGGAAGATAACTCTTGTTGTTACCCTTAAACGGGACCAATTCCATTAGGTTATGAACAAGAGGCCGATGGGCCTTAACGGTCATCTGACTATTGGCACAATACATCAAAGAATAAAGTAGTGTCACACAGTTAAGGCAATCAAAAAAAAACTCATTTATTAGAAGAAGTCCAGGTCCTGATATATTTAATTAATTAGACCATGTTAATCTGTATTTGTTCAAAGTTATTAATTTCAGTTTTTATAAAAGAGCATATTTCGAACGTATTTATATGTTGGTATATCTTAAACTGCAAGTTTTTCCATTATTAAATGATACTTTTTTATATTGATCATTTGTTCTTTTTACTTATTACGGACAACGGAACAATGCTTTGTTGCATCCAATATTTGTAAATACGTATGTATTAGTGTTGAAGATACATTAACCATTTAATCATGATGTCTACTGTTGTCAGGTACTACCAGTAATTGTGTTCTTCAGTGCCTCTATCTCAGTGCTTTATTATCTCGGCTGGATTCAAGTCCTCATCCGGGCACTTGGCGTTGTCATGCAGTATAGTCTTGGTATATCCGCTATGGAATCTCTTCACGCCGCGTTCAACATTTTCGTCGGCTGGGTAAGATCTTTTTTTTAAAACAATGAAAATTAACACATGTGTATTGTAACTGCGAAGCGATACCACAAAGCAATTCTACATTTTGGTTAACAAAGCAATTGAAAATAAAGCCTTATGAATCTAAACCGTGGAATTAATTCGCAGCCGTTGGACATGGAAACGCGCGCGAACCGCGTAAACTAGTCGAATTGCAGTATGTATTCTTAATTTCAGGGGGAGACAATCGCGTTCCTTAAGCCTTTCTTTGGAGACATGACACTTCAGGAACTGCATACTGTGATGACTAATGGGTTTGCCACTGTGTCAGGCAGTACTCTAGTTATCTATCATATGTACGGGGTAAGGGATGATACATTGTATCGCAGTATTCTGAGATAATAATCAGATGATTCACCACCGACAGAATATAAATAATATTTATCATTTGAATAATAGTTTCTTATGGTATAAGTTTATAATGTATAATTAACACAAAACTATTTTCAAATGTATTTGTTTTGCTTTTGTTGTCTGTGAAATCAGTACCTCATTGCATACCGATCATATTGTCGTTGAATTTTCCAAAGATGTAATTAATTATTCAAATACTTTGATATTAGAGTGAAATTAGAAAGACAATGATGTAAAATAAATAACATTTGTAACTGACAAAATACTAATTCAACTGCTCCTGTTTTGAACAGATACTTAAAATTACCATTTGCCGACAGGTGTAAATGCATTCAAATTAAAAAAAATTGGTTTTTTTTTTATATTAATTAAAACATTTAAATTGGTTTTGTCAATGACATGTTGTATGCGAATTGCCTAATTTGGCTAATATATCTGTGTATTTTTTATCAAATTATTTTTCATTTTATATTTAAGCGGACTATGCTTTTCAAATGAAATAAAGTTCTAATTTGGGCTCATCGAAAATACTACATCGTCTGCAAAATACCATTGTTTGGGATAATTTATTACTGGAGCATCTTTAAAAGCTTCCAATCAAGGTGGGACTAAAAATCCCATATAATTGTGTTATAGGTGTTTAAAATTGTCCTTTTATCGTCACAGGCTCCAGCCAATCATCTATTATCGGCATCAGTCATGTCAGCCCCCGCCGCCCTTGCCTTGTCTAAGCTGTTTTATCCGGACGACGAGGTCCGGAAGTCAAAGGTTAATCTCGACAAAAAGGGGTACTGTTGAATTATAATATGCATAATGAAGTAAATATAAATAATTTCAGAAAATGTTTTAATTGCATATTACAACTTGTAGTGTTGATATAATTTTGATTATTGATATAGTTTAATTTGAGAAAATAGGTTTTATGCGGTTGTTCTAGTACATTTACTATAATAGACACTCACAAAAACGCCGAGGATTCGTATAGGATATAGGATCCGTACTGAGCTTGTGATTTAAATGAAATCTGGAAATATTTGCTTAGCAATAGAAACACATTGATACAAAATGTACGTTTACCATTTCAAGATACAAAAATTGATTTATGAAATCTCTTTGCCTCATTTGTTACAGGTATGGTCAAAATATAGTAGATGCAGCCTCTGTAGGTGCCGTAGGGGCGACCTCGATAGTGGCCTATATACTTGTCAGTGTGTTGGCCTTCTTCTCTTTACTGGGATTCTGTAACGCTACACTAGAGTGGTTAGGAGACCGTGTGGGACTTACTCCTCCCGATTACCCCATTCTCTCATTCCAGGTAGGTTGACAAATTGGTATGCAAGTCGATACATTTCTGTATGCACACCCTCCATAAACCTCCGAACCAATATTTTTCTGAACCCTTATGACCCACTGATCACAAATCAAAATGTAAACATTGCATAAGTTGGATTGAACTTCCTGTTATGACGTCATCAATATGGCCACCATCTCGAATTTCACCAATGAGGGTTCAAACTGAATTGCTTTGATTTTTTAATACTTTCTATCGGTGCTAAACTGAAAAAAATGTATCAATATCATACTTATGTATTCATGTAAAACATGTGTTTAAATTTGTACATAAAAATATAGGCATGCTTTTGCCATTTTCTCACTCAGATAACACACCAGAATGTAGATTAGTGTTCTTATGCGAAATATTTAACCCTGTGACACATTATATTTTTTTATCAAAATGTTGAATATAATTGCTTCAAGCGAACAGCACGAGTTACTGTTCTTTGAATGGGATTGCATTTCCATCCATCAAAGTTATGGAGTAATTCTTGTCTTTGATATAGCTTATATGTTCGTACCTATTCTGGCCTCTTGTCTTCCTGATGGGCGTAGAACCAGCCGACTGTCACGTTGCCGCAAGGATGGTTGGTATCAAAACTTTCATCAATGAGTTTTTCGCCTATGAAGATCTGGGTGCTGTAATAAAGAATGGAAATGCGTTCCGGAGCTTTAACGGTACCTGGTTCACAGACAAAACAGGAAATATCATCATGGACACTCCTGGCAATGTCACTGTTCTCATGGGAGGGGTAATGTCGGTAGGTAACGTATAGTTTTCAGTTTCGTAACTATTTTTTAATGTAACGAAGAAAATACTTCCTAATGTGTATGTTCAGTTATTTCTTTTTAAAAGAAATGTCCGTAAATACGTTATAGACTGTAAAAGGTCGGATTGCATCAATCACTGATAAAAAAAAAATGAAAAAAATAATATCTCAAATATCCAAGAGTAACTTCATAACGATTTTCTAAGAAATTAATTGTTGCTATATGAATTCAGATATGTAAAAAAAGTGATGAAATTTGAATTAAAACATTTTAACGATTTGACATTGCATTTCTATATATTTGTCTGCTAGTTTGTTTACCCCTTGTCCTACATTTTAAAGGTAGAAAGAAAAGAACAGTGGTTTTTAACATTCATAATAACAACGCTTCGTAAATTATTCGGTGTTTATTTCAGCGTCGATCTGAGATTATTACCACCTACGCTCTGTGTGGATTTTCCAATTTGACAGCTCTTGGTATCATGATCGGGGCTTTGACGGCTGTGGCGCCCTCTAGAAAGGAAGATATCGTTAAAGTCTCCTTCCGTGCGCTTATTTCTGGTTGCATGGCCTGTTTCGTCACTGCATGCGTAGCTGGTTAGTAAAATGAGGATACTTATGGAAAACATGTTATAAGTGTATGTAATGAAAATATGCTAAAAATATTAAGCTCTAGCTCTTTTAATAGCTTTGAAAAGGCATAAAATATTAACCTTATCTGTATATCAGCTGTTACCTCTATTGTCATCTGACATTAATATCTAGTTCAAAGTTGACAAATAAGAATGTAAGATAAGATTGCGCCAAATATGTTGCGCTAAATCAATGCTACAATGTTATGGAGTGCTATGGAGGTAAAATGACGTTTATTTTTTATGTTATTTGTAGGACTGTTGACGACAGCCTGACGTCACTCTCTGCGATTCAGGAAAATTCAAAACCGATATTACATAATTCTTGGGATTATATCAATCACTACAAACATCAATTACGATGTGATAACTCCCTGTCATATCACTGATAAACGTGTTGGAACCAAGAAGGTCTGTTGATGGACAACGAAATGGCAGCTAAAGATTTTTGTATACTATTTTATTTAGCGGAATGTAGACTGTATAACTGATTCAAAGTAATAAATTTTATTTTGACCGAAAAACTGAGTTAAATGAAATATTTTTAAAAGCCATTTGATTTGTATTTTAGGAATTAAAAATAATAGTATATCTTGTGAAAATTATCATCTGAATTATTTCGTTCATTTTTCGAACTGAAACTATTTCGGAAAGAAAAAGAACTGACACTTTTTATTACAACTAATTCAAACTCTGTTTAAGGGATATTACTCCTATCAGTTTGTATGTCCATCTGTGTATTGTTTCAACAACTCAAATCGAAGGTCATGCTGTTGTTTATGTTAATTGTTATCAAACTTACATTGATGTATTACCGATAAATTTTATTGAATATAATGTCTCATTTTTGTTGTTGATACACATATTTGGATATATAAGAGAATAGCTGAAAATGATATGCTGTATAATAAGATATTTATAAAATTATTTTGTCGTTTTCATTAATCTATCTAAATCCTTTGTTTGAAGACTGTTTATATTGAAATGCAAATACAAATCCAAACTGATGTGTGTTGATTTCTTAATTAGTTAATTACCAACTCTATCATGATTTTTTTCTGTTGTTTTGATGTTATTTTTTACTTATGATCTTTTCTCTGTTTTTAACTGTTCCCAGTTGACCGAATGACTGCAAACGCTTACCTTTAGGTAAAGACTGTGTCCTATCGATCGCGAGTTTCTTCTACCATACTGCTATCTATCATATCGAACAGCTTTTCTCGTAACTTATATCAATTTTCTACTGTTTTTTCTAGCATACTAAATAATTTTGTTGTGTCAAAAAGATACACTTGATCTTGTTGGTAGTGTCAATGTTAATGACATCCACGACTTCCCACGGATAACTATCACTATCGTTACATCCATCTCTGGAAAATATCATAGCAAAGCTGTTCAATGCTATGTGTGTGACAACAGATGAGACAGGTGGTTTGGCCCTTTGGTATACGTCAAATTACTCTAATAACGGTATACTAATGTTAACGGTATAGCTTTCAAGTTGGATGTTGCTTTCTGTGCAATCATGAAAGGAAGACTTTCTAGGCCTGTGATTCATCAGATGTGTTTTCGCCTAAAATGCCTTTAGTCATACCATCACATATCAAGAATACATTGATGGTATTGCTACTTTAGATCTGGACTTTTTTAATGCTTCCATTGCTATCAACACTTGTTTACATCACTATATAATATTGTATAACATATGCAACTTGATGTTAGTTATATACAAAGATTTGAAGAAAATAACAATCGCTATCGGTACTTTCCAATTGGTTGTATTCAATAATCGTTTACATTTCAAATGATTTCAACCTGAAGAATACATCTTTCAGAACACATTTGCAGAACAAAGACAAAGTTCCCTTTGTATAGCTGGGTCGGGGTTTTTTCCCAAGCTCGTTGTTTGATGTCACTTGTGAAGGATCAAAAGTCATGAGAGGTCAAAAAAGGTCATTGTGTAATACTGGGATATACACCGATCCGTGACACATATTACATAGACTTATGATCTGCACATGTGCTTTTATAAACTAAAGACTAACATCTGGCGAAACGTATGCATGTCTGATCACTTGTTAGCTTAACGGGTTTTTTTTCCCATTTTTTTGTTGTTGTTTTTTTCTGAGACAATACGAGTAATAAATTACAAAGCAAACGAAAGGATTGTTGACATGACGTTAACATCTCAAATATAACATATATAATACTCATTTGTCAGTTCAAGTCGAAATACTTGTGTACAGCACCGGTCAATGCTATTGATGACAAAAATAAGCTAACATATACTTTGTGATAGTGATTTTGATATAAGCAGACATAATTCTTTGTTGCGTTCAATTGTTTTCTTTAAGATATTAAGATAAGGCAAGAGTTTGAGAAACAGAGAGGTGATGTAAACACAGTTAGTATAGAAAGGCTACTGTTTACATTGGTCTGTTCCGTCTAACGTTCATTTCTCAATGAATAACTAATATGGGAATTCTTTGTGGTGACCTACGTTATGTTAAATACACAAATCACAATCAGAATTCAGCGCGTCTTAGATAACGTTAGAATAAAAAATACATTCATTTTAAAATTAAAATTAAAATATAATTAAAGGCTTGTCAAAATTGTCATGCATTTATTAATTTATTAATTTAACAAATAATTGACATTCATATGCCATATGCGAGGTAAACGTGGAATCCAGTGTTTTGATTTTGAAGATGTTTCTCTTGAAAGTAACAGAGAATCCCGAAAATCGCAGAATTTCATTTATATTTACTACAAGTCATATTTTTACGAAAACTTTTTTCGTAATTAACGACTTTTATCATATACATAACAAGGTTAAATATATATATATATATATATATATCCCTGGAGGATGATTGTTTGAAAAATGGTTATTTCTTATTCCATTTTCATTATCTAAACCAACTTTTTACCATTTTAAAAAATCTGTTATGCAGGATTACTTGTCAAATATCCTTAAATCCATCATGTGTATTTCTAAGTGAAACAGAAAAATTTACAGTAGTGGTAACGTGCGTGAATATCAGATAACTGTTTTAGATTGCATATTGTTGCAGCTGTCTTCCTATACAATCTATTTGTTACATCACTGAATTAGCAGCCCACTTTACAAATGTTACTGATGCGCATTCTTTTTTGAACACTTTAGTTGTGACAAGTTGCATAAATCCGTAAAGCAAACAAATTGATGTTAAGCATGTTTAAGTATGTACATGGAAGTTATTTACCTGAAATGCCACACATTGCTATAACATTGTTATCTTAGCAATGTGTATGACGGCATGTGTATATTGTAGAAATTGATGGGGAACATTACTCTATACAGTGTTTTAGTACTAACTTATGTTATATATAAGTAGATAAATTAGTTTACCAATTAAACAGATCATTCAAACTCATGAATATTAAAACAAAGTCATTATAACTGTACATCTTAAACGTGACGTTGATGATAAAATGAACATTACGCAATGTCATGCTATCGTTTTGTTTTAACATTTGTCTGGAGAAAACATAAATACAAGCTTATTGCTAGAACATTTAACTAATGGACTTGGCTAGGTCTGTTTTGTGTATGATAATGTGATTCTCTCCGTATGTATAGGGTGAACAGTTTACAAATTACCCACTGCTATCTATTTACAAACATCTTGCATGTCAGAAATGTATGAAATAGTCCAGATAATGCATATATCTTCTGCATGTCAAACATGTCATTGAAACATTTGAATTTAAAAAACAGACGAGATTTTCTTGGTATAATATCTTTTGGGAGTTTCGTTTAGAGTAGAAATGAAATAAAATAACCAGATACAAATAAGCTTACACATCCACAGAGTGTTCACAGACACAGCAATCTCAAAAATAATTTGTATCATATTTTACCAAGTATTCAAAATATTAGACAAAGCACATTTAGTTATATGTTGCTTTATATAATGTTAATCGCAGTAAAGTAGATTAACGTTACTAATAGCTTTCTTTTCATCAAGTGCGTTTATTATAAGTTGTTAAAATGCAACTACAAAAAGGCATATTTCATCAAAACAAATATAATTTTAATTACTAAAATTAATGAGCTTTCCCAGCTTCACTTCCGCTTACCTTTTGATGTATCTGTGACTGACGGGCAAAGCTTGAACATGTTTATGATACAAATGTTTCATTAGGCTATGCAGTTGGGCATGTCTGTCAATCGCTTCTGTGATTCGGATATGTAATGACGTGTGAAATGTTACATAACACAAGTTGTACCACCTACGCTGTTTTGGAACCTGTCCACAATCGTCCAGGGTGGTTTTATGTTTCTGTGAAACAACGTATGCTTACAATCAGTTGATGTTTAGTAACAATTCAAAGTTACAATGGTTGCTTTTATCTATTATTAACAATATCAGTTGCTATTTTAGAGGAAAGTAATATATATAAGACAATGTTTATGCGTTATCAATGTATATTGCGTTTAAATTATTATAACTTACGTCGGTAAATATTTCATATGCATATAGCGAAATTGAAAACAATCGCGAATATGCATGCATGCATCCTCTTATACAGCACTGCGAACACAAATTTACAAACACCTAACATGCCTTTATTATCTGCCAATGAGGTGTCGCTGTACTGGCTATGGATATTTGATGTATGAAGATAAAGAGCAAATTACTCACATAATTTTGGCGAGTGAAAGAAAAAGACTATATGCTGAGTAAACAATGGTTTAACACGAAATTCGAATATCATGTTATGATGCTCCATCGTCGTCAAAGCATAAACGAAAGTGCCGTGCAATTAATTTTTTTTTAATATTTTCATATCTTGAATTAATGTAAAAAGCTCAAACTTTTTAATGATGGTAATGGTGTAAATTAAAGTAACTTTTGTGCCTGTAGAAAACTTCTAATTCAACTGTTCTTTATTTTGATAGTTGTTATAAAAGTATTTGAAACGTCTTAGAACTGTTGTAATTGGATCTATAAATCATGAACAGTATATTAATGTTTCATAATTGTGCTTTAATATGAAAATCTAGAGAATTATCACAATGTTAAAATGTTAAAGTTGATATAATAGGACATTATGTACATGATCTAATACACAGTGCTTAAACACTGAAACCATTTCAAGTACACACGTTTTGTTGAGGAAATGTTCAGAAATCAAAAATGTCTAGCAAACGTTACTTTCAACCAACTTAATTTCACGTGCGATTAACGTTCGCGAATTTCGCAATCCAAGTATATTCGCTGAAAGTTTATCTCCATGAATTTATATCTACATCGTTCATGTGGATAAGAATTTTCATTCAGAATTTAATCCGCGAACGTTATTATTCGCGAACTTGTTTTATAATGGAGATCGCAAAAATAAGTAGCCGCGAAAGAAAGTTAGTTTACGGTTGGCTTACGATATAAACACGTGCGATGAGGCTTTTTCACATTTTCTTACATAACCTTTTACATAAATATGAGTTATTTTTTAACATTTTATTGGGAACAATCAACTAAAAATAGACCTTCGTAATGCCCTCTGATTGAATGGATCGAGCTCTGGCAAACCTTCTGACCTGGTCACTAGATTCCTAGTTCATTATGAAAAAAAAAAGTTTTCTAACGGATAATTACCCATGGGTTACCATGATATGGGTATGTTAATCCAAATTTAGGTTCAAAATATCAATTTTGATAATAATGAAATACACTAGAACTTTAAATGACTACCCAGGTTGGAACTTAAGTTTAATTACCCCATCTTGTTTTCCCTATCTGGTGTTATATGGATATTCAAACATTAATTATAGAACACAATACCTAGCTGCTCCAAAATACATTACAAACCGTTAACACTATAGTCTATGTAAAAGCAAATAGTTGATTGATCTCTAGTTAACGTCGTGTAAGTTAATTGTAATTAAGAGTGCCGTGGCTTATTTATGCTATCTGAGAGAGCTGCAGGTGATTACCCATGGATATCTTTGATAATCTGAACAAAGTGTGCAGCTCCTGTACCCGACGTGCTATCCCTGTAAAAGCACCGCGGCGCTATTTACTTTCCCCGCGCCACTGGGCGTGCGCTTGTTAAACTGAGGTGGCTACAGCGGCTGGCAGTGAGATGTAAAACGCGGGCGTGACTCGTGTGTATATTATCACAATGAAAAAACTCAAAGTTCAAGACAGTGTAAACTTTGCAGCTTGTAGATGCGATCTAGGTCCTGTGATTTTATTTCTGCAGTCATTGTTTGGATTTATGTACAAGTGAATTCATCAACTGTGTAACTCGCGACTAGATACCGAAGGAATGGCGAGAGGACCTTTACTACAACTGATGCTGATAGTCGTCATGGGCACCACAGGATCTGTGGTAAGTGGCACTTAATACCGCGTTTATTTTGTATACTAATTTATTATTAGATAATATACTAATAGCATGCATAATTCTATAAGTTTATAAAATGCTCCTCGAAGCCTACCAGTGGTTTCTGATTCAGCAATTTGAACCACAAAGAAGATGATAATTATTTCCAATTTGTCTACTTAGTTTTAACTACCCTTTATATAATGCTCTCTTACAGCTATTGTGGATATTTCAACAATTTATAATATTGTACATTCTGCTTTATTTCACTGTATTTATTATTCATATCACATTATTCAGCAATTTTATAGTTACAATCATTATATTCTTTCAGTTAAGGTGAAATTTGACGTTCTGGTAGAAACAATTTAAAAACAGAAATCGAACTCTGCAACCTAGATTTCTTACAAATAGTACACAACTGCATCACACATCAAATTAATCGCCACTCAATATTGTATATGCTATTTATAGTGATAGTGACAACATTGACATAAGTAGCTTACCTAACAATGTTATGTCATTCTATATGTTAAGCAAAATCGTATTAATAACCGGTATACATTGCACATGAACACATAGTTATACGAGAGCCTATTGCTTTTGCATTTGTATTGTACGTCTCATCAATAACCAGTGCCACTTCAGGACGTGTCGGGTTTTGGATATGGTGGAAAGCCAAAGTACAAAGATAATAACCATCGACCTACGGGCAGTTCTCGGTCACTTACCCACGTAGAATTAGGCCCCGATCAAATAAGAGATTCATTATCCCGCCCTAGGCAAGAATCTTGTATTTCTACACGAAATACGTCAATAGCGTATGTGATACACAAATATTAAGCAACTCCCTAGCCTAAGCCGAATACCTGATACTAGTCAAAATGCTCGATCGTGTGATCCTCGAGCAAAAGAAAGTCTATCAATAAAACGGAACAGTAAAACATGTAAAGCGTATATTACACTCAAATCACAATTAGGCTTTTTATATGTTTTGTGTTTGGAACTGCTTTACTCAAACATGTGTTGTATTCAGCTATATTCTTTAAGAATTCGGTGGCCAAGTGGTTCAAATATCCCGGCATATGATCTTACGCCCTCTGCCTCTGGGTTGCTGACCACTGGTTGGTATTTTTTTATTCGGGTGCTCTAGTTTTTCTCCCTTAACATACCTGGCAAGTCCTTAAATGACCCTGGTTGGTAATAGGACATTAAACTAATTAGATAAATTTTAAGCATATCGTTTGCCAAAATCAAAGCTGATTAGCTTATAACTTCAATGACAGCATTTTCATTTCATTGATAACTTTCCAGTCTGCATCATCATGCTTTCAACCCATGGGCGTCGATATATAACATGATTCTTCTTTCCTGATAAAATTATATAATTCTGTTTACAAAATATTTAAGAGGAGTCATACACATAGAACGAAATGGTTTTCAAATCAAAACTTAACTGTATATGTTTCTAGAATTCAAATACAATTCTACAAGATACACTTCTTAGAACACGACTAACCTTACCAGATGTATGATTTAACGGAGGGATCAGACAGAGTATAAGAATCGTGGCGTCATTTCAAGGTCAATGTCAACTCCAACGCAAACAATTTGTCTCAGATCTAGAAAAGATTAATTGTTTCCTGTTTTCATATTTGAATTATGCTTTCATCAGCAAATGATACGTAAAATAAATGGATTTTGTCTCGTTAAACCTATAACCGATGATTCACCAAAACGCCGAGAAAACATCGACACAACTATCAGTCCTGAGACTCTTTTACAAAATGTATGTATTTCTTTTATCTCTTCTTACGATGCTATTTTCAAAAAACAGTAAGGTTGTGACTTTTACATGTATGAATAATTTAGTATTTAAAAATGGAGAATTAAGTTTAATTTAATTCTTCTTAAAAACGGCTTATATACAGATATTAAAATAACTTTTATTTTAGTACTGCATATTTGCTTATATTCGCGGGATTTTTTATCCGCTAAATGTGCGGATCCATCCTTATTTTGTTAAAATTTCTAAATTTACCAAAATCATGGTTTTACATGTTATCTTAATCTATTATGGCCTGGTTGAGAGGGCACTATAGCTTCATAGTATTGTCGAGGGATGGGATAGTGCCCGTACACGTATGAATGACGCTTTCAATTGCTCCAAAGATAATTCGTTGCCAAAGATAATAAATAAGCCCTCGCGAAAAAAGTTTAAAAAAGTAAATCGTGAGTTTTTACACCCGCGAAATCGCGAATTTAAACGCCGAGAAAAAGTGACAAGCAGAGATACAGTGGAGCCATGTACATGTAATTTTTAATCGACGCGAAAAAATATTAATTCTGAGGATCGCGAAATTGTGTCACCGCGAAAAAAGTTGGTTTACAGTATTATTTCTCAGGCGAAATGACGTCAGAATAGCTCGTACTACAAGCCAAGGCTCCTGACCTATTCGAGTTGCGCTAATTATGGTTATCTCAACACAAAACCCACGTCTGCTTTGTCGTCCTATTGATGCCAGCAGCTGTAGTGGTACAATTCAATACACTGCATTAAAAGTATCTCGCTACACGTTACTGTATAATTGTTAATGTTCGTTGGGGTTTTAATTTCGCTAAATTCGCATGCCATCCATATTCTCGAATATCAATAATTGGCAAAATTATTAAAATTATCGTTTTACGGATAATAGACTGTAGTAAGAATGGCTCTTTAAAAGGCTATTGCAATGATACGCGAAAAAAAATCTCCCGCAAATAAATTTCAAAAAGTAAATCATGAAATTTTACACACACAAAATTGAACAACTTTACAGTAAGTATCAGGGAAGTATAAGTCTAGACCTCTTTGGCGAAGATAACAACGTCTATAACCCCATGAGTGCAATGTTTATGACTACTTAGGAACCACTTGACTCACAAAAACATATATAGGCTAAGGTGACTTTCTACAACTAGTATTTACATTACATATAATAACTAAAATGATCATCTAAATAATCTAATTATGTAATTTACCTGAGGCTCGGTCTAAATGCATGCATTACTATTCATCTTCTCAACTTTGACCTGTGTTAACTGAACTTTACATTAGATGCACAGGAATAATGTTCATAATTTGTACTGTTTCATTGCAGCAAATAAGTTTTGCTTGGATATACCAAGTTTATGTTCTTAAAATCTATGACAGCGAAAATTCTTATATATAAATTCATATAAGAATATTTACATTTTCACTTCAGTCCCAAAAGCTAACCTTACCAAGCGCAGTTGGCAGTCATATAGACTGTGAACTTATGTGCTTATTATGACGCCATTATCATTGTGACGTCATAATTGTCGTGCCAGCGATCATGGAAAACGGCTGTTCAAATGACTGTTCTATCAATAACGATAACGAATGGTTAATTCATTATAGCTTCAAAATCCCTTTGGATTTATAAATCCCTTGGGATTTCATCATACAATTGTAACCAAATGTAAATATAAGCATTGAACGTCTTTCAGTTGGCATTTATACACAATATAAATGCCAACTGAACAGAGGCAAATTCAACTTGAAGCGCTAGCGCACTTCATGGAATTTGCTTCTTTCCAGTTGGCATTCATATTGGCTATGAATGCCAAGTGAAAGAAGTTCAATGCTTAAATATATATCATATGTATAATGATGTTATTATCCAACCAATAAAATGGTATGTTTGACGTTCCGATGACTAGTACAATGTGTACCCTGTCACCTTCATCAGACACATCGTACTAGTCATCGAAAGGTCGCACCAAATTTCCACTGGTTAATGTGCACCCTGCAATCTCCATCACACAAATGAAAATGACAAGAATAGTAGTCATATAAACGCCACGCATACTTGTCACTGGTTGTGTACCAAGTGATGGGTCAGAGAGGCCTCATGTCTACATGTAAGACCTCGACGACAGGTAACAGGTAATAGCATTAATCTAACCATACTTACACACCAAAAGAAAATGTTGAGAAATATCACATAGGAATCGTTTAATATATACATAGACTATTTCTATTTTATCTATTTATCAATGTCTTTTACGAGGATTTGCATTAAGTCCAATATCATGACTCATCGGATGATATAGTATAGTGATAACTCTGTCTGAGGTGGGAATCTGGACTACGTCGTAAAAATAATTTCTCCAGCGTTTGTTTCAGGATCAAACTGTTTTCTATTTGTGTCTGCTGTAGCTAATTCATATTCTTTATCAAAGCTTTTCAAAGTTTACATTTCGGAGGGGTTACCGTATGTAGACAATCTTTATAATCAATGTTATCGTGTGATTCTGTGTCTGTTCTAATAGGAATCAGGCAAGTGTTTTGATAGCACAGGCATTATAACGAGGAATCGTGTATTGCTGTAGAAATAATGCTTACATAGACCACCTATGTACTAAATCTATAAAGGCATTACTTAAATGACAAATGTATATTTTTTATCGTTATAGTCCGTTGTATACTTATTAATACACGGAATACAACGATTTTCAAGCATTTTTAGAATTCCGTCTTGAGAGACCTTTTAGCATGGAGTTTAAGCAGATATCTTATGATGAATAAAAAGCGGTATATGCTACGAAAGATCCATTTTTCGTTGATTATAAAAGTATAAGATGAATTTTAGGATGGACAAGTAGAGAGATTATATAATTAATACATATGGAGCTACAGACATATGATTTTTTTTTCTAAAAAAAATGCATCGAAATGGATGGAAGAAAATTGGCCTAAGTAAAAATACACAAGAACTGAATTTGATATGAATTATTGGTAACACTACAAAAGGGCAGAGATTCATGACCGAATTAAGGAGATGGGTGAATTGACGCTAATTACGCGACGGACGTTTTAGCGGGAAAATTCCTTCCTCGCGTAATTATTTGGTATATGTATTAAACAATCTTGAAAAATGTTAGCTGGTGTATTTTTCGCAAAATTTAGAATAGCGAAGTAATTTTGCGTCTTAATCGCGAAATTACACACTCGCAAAAATATTCACATTTACAGTTTTTAGTCCAATGATGAGCAGACGACACATATGCAAAAGTCTTAATGCCTTTTAGAAACCAGGTCATGCTCCATGATTACACAATGAAAACATTAAACTGAAAAATAAACTTGGCGTAAAATTGAATGAATTACTTCTATGAAATTAAAAGGCAAACTTTATCATTGAATATTCATTGATGACAAATTACAAGTACGATGTTTAATGATTTGGTATTTCTGTTGCATGATTAATACATATGTTAAATATTATTAATTCTTACATTAATGAACTAACATGCCCAGACATAGGAGATATATATATTCAGATCAAACTGGAAAATACTTTTTTTTGAGTCTAACAAAAATAAAATATGATCACGCTTTTTTAAATTGATTTCTGTACGTATGTCCTGTACATTCAGTGCAGTAATGTCTAAAGAGTGAAATTTAGTTTTTGATAAAGTTTAAAATGAATTTCTTTTTCTATACATTCTTATCTCTTATTTCGCACTTACGGCTTCTGCCGAAAGTAAGATAAATGGGTTTTTTTTGTATTTTTTATGCAACTGTTCTGTTATTACATTTATGTTTCTAACACTGAAACGCTTACACTTTCAATTGATTTAAATCAACAATAGACTTACAAGCCACAAATTCTACTTTTTCATCGAAAACCGCAGTGATAAGACTATAAATACTGATAAAATAATGCAAAGATGTTCAAGAGTATCCATCGATAATTGAAATGAAAATCCCAATAGTTTATCCCGATATTTCGTCTCTACAAGTAATATCGGTTAGGCTCTAATAGTTTAACATGCTTTTTTAACAACCATGGTAATTTAAGGACATGCAATACTTGTTGGTAGAAGTAATCCAGAGTATTCGGAAAACAACCACCGACCAGCGATCAATACCTGATAACTGCCTCGTTTGAGATTCAAATTTACAAATATCAATATATCCTGGACGAAGAATGATACGACCTAAAGGTCCTTTCCTAATATACTTGCTACGTGAGAGATACAATTAATGTTTCTTAAAAAGGTTTTGTACAAGAAAGATAATCTGGGGAGAAGCATTTTAAAACTGTTTATTTGGAAATTACCATAACTTTAAATATTGCCTTGTTTTGGACATTTTTGTCCGCTGAGTTTATTGCTTCTGTTGTGTATCTCTGTAGTGATATATAAATTACTTAAATAGTGAGTTTTATTTTACTAATGGCTATTTTGAGTGCACCATAAATAATAGTAAGTAATTAATGAGGTTTGATTTTTAGGGCTGCTCGGTGTTCATTGCATATAGTGAAATATCTGTGAGTTTAATTATTTTTCTGATATCAGAGACAGTAGCAATTTTTATCAGTAGGTTAAAAGGATAACAAACATGCACTTCTTGACTTCAAAAATACATAGATGACTAGACCAATTACTGGCTAGTTCTAAGTTAAAGGTACTGGGTGCTGCCAACAGAGTCTACGCCACCGCATAATTGGTTTATACGATAATGTCAAAATCTGTGTTCAAGTGAAATGTAGCAATAGTTAATCTTACACTTAAACTTAGAAAGAAAGTAGATACAATATCATTAGTTAAGTTAAAAAATGTTTTAAAGATACAAATGTAGTAATACGGTTTTCCTGTAAGCTTCAAAAATGTCAACTACTAATGTCTTTTTACCGCGATTCTTTGTCATGTACGTTGTGATCAACACTTATATGAAAGGTATTGTTAAAAGAGATCGACAACATGTATGTAGCGAAAATATAAATGAAAAGGATGACGGTATGCTTGTAATTCGCAAATTACAGACCTCCCGAAAATATCAATGTTTTCCTGTTCATATACAGTTTTGATATAGAAATGTCAATTGAATAGGAACAGGGATATACTATTAGTCTTTGTTATTCATGTGTAAGTAGATAATTTCCATAATTATATATATATATATACATTTCTAAAACTGTTGTTTATGCTATATTTACTTCTCGCTTGTCGCGTGCTGGTATTCCACAACCGCGCGAGACCGTAAGTGGTCGACGCGTGATCTCCGCGATTCCCTCAACAGGAAGTTGTTACGCCAATAATGATAAAAACCAGAAGGACGGGAATGAAAATCACATTCTATGAATAGTTTGGTAAAGAAACAATATTAGGTCAAGTATAGATAATCTAGTGTAGAGAACAAGGATGAAAATACAACCGAATTTTAGGGACTGGTATTTCGATCATCTGCCTTATAATGCTTAACGTATATCTAGAGTCTTCGCTTACCATCAAACAACTACGTTATATGTGAGTGGACATTATATGGATGCCATCAAATTCCAATCACAAGATTAAAAAATCATCCCGCAGATGTTTAAAAACCTTTAAATCCAGGTCATTGATAATACGGTCAGATAATAATGTTATATATTTGGGTGAAAAGAGAGCAAGCAGAAACATGAATGTTCAGAGTGAAATAACACAGACTGTTATCTTAAGTTACAATTCTTCCATGACTGCCAAACGTTCGCTACAATACTCTCGAGTCCTCTCTACAGCTGCTGTTACGTTTAACCTTCACGTTGCTACGTCTGCTGCTTAAGTTATTGTGTCATGTTTTTATGTGTGTTGGGTTATTTAATTCCACAAATGTATTAACCAGGCTTAATCTTAATATATAAGATGGAATTCATGTTCCCACGAAGTCACTCGTTCCAGTATGTTATACATGTTAAATACATCACAAAAATCGGACCGGAACTTCTACAAGATCACGTGGTTGATTCAAAATGTCGAATTAGTTATGGTGGTGGACTGTTTATAGACAGTGTGTAATTATGGGATGGATTGTATGGAGTTCTATTTCTTCACTTTAACCAGGTTTCTTGTAAATAATGCATATTTTCGGAAGGCTTGGTATAGTCAACTATTTTGAGATCTAAAAAATGTTGAAAATGTTGAGATCGCTCAGTCTATCTTCGTTCAAACAGCATATAATATGCGCTTACATCTGCTTTGTATCATATGCATGATTTAATACACGTGTTTGATGATACAGAATTAAAAGAACCACTTCTCCCTTGATGCGAAAAATGTTGCTTTAAATTTAACATCAAATAGTTCAAAGCTTGGTTTGCTCATCTGGAAAATATGCATATTTATGCCAATGTAAAAGACGACAGACATTATATTTTTAATCAAATAATGGAACAATTGTTGTAAAATTAAGCAAAGCGAGAACGAACAATTGTTACACTTGAGTGATTCCTAAACTAGTAATTATGTTACGGATGAATGCTTATTCAGTTAATTAATACTATGTGTCACGGAGGTGATGTAAAATGGTAATTTATTTAATGTGGAATGACTCTTTCAATTGTTATATATAGTTGATGAACCAAATGAAGTAATGTTCTTATATCATAGTTTGACAAAGACCAAACAAAATAAATAGATCATATTTAAAGAACACAGTTGAAATCGATGTAGCTTATAAAACATAACTTATAGTAATATTTTTCTATAAAAGTGTTTTAAAGCTCAATGGTAGAATATGAATAAAAATTCAAGCTTTTGTAAACTGCTGTTGAGTCTAAGATAGGTACAATGTATACCTTCCTCTTTTAGCATCAGGTTGCTTGACTAAGGGAAATTCCCACTAGTAAGTTGGCATATGTTTCCACTCTTTTCACCAATATAAACAAACTATACATCTAACATCAATCATTACTTAAATATTTATTTGCATTTATCTTATCGTTTCAAATCTCGTTTCAGATAGATTCAAATCAACATTAAATTCCTTATGACACTGCTCGTGCTTTGATGTTGATTTCAAACTTACCATTCGCATCACACAATGTTGATTTTAGCGATTTCACTCTCATAGATCTTCGAAATAGCCCTTGGTTATAGGTTTTGTTTCCGACATGATTACTTAATCGTCCTTTTAAGATTTATGTTCAATGAAAGACGTCCCAGGTTTGCTAGTGGGAAAAAAGCCGGAATACCCGGAGTAAAACCACTGACCAGCGATCAGTACCTGGCAACTGCCCCACATAGGATTCGAACTCGCAACGCAGAGGTGGATGGCTTGAAGTGATTGACAAATATAAACAATTGAACTATAGCTGATTGATTGACACCAATGTACAGTTACGTTATTTGTATTTCAGACGTTTACAAAAGAATCATAATATCTACTTTATGTTTACCAATCACAGAGGAATACCACGTAGACAAATTGTTATGGTTTCGATGGTAGTATAGCAATATTATTTAAATAGTTTCAAAAATATAAAGGATTGTTTTGGCATTTAACTTATGATGCTTACACAATTGAAACAGCAAAATGCATCAAAGAATGTAATTCACACACAAAAGTATTGAAATTGACATCTATATTTTGTTAAACAGGCATGTTTGGAATTATACACATGTATTCAACCTTGAATATATCATGTTTGACATGCATTTCAGCTTTCTTATCATCAGCTGAATGCATGTGGGAACGTGTATAAATTTTGATCCAAATGAACCTCCTGTTGCGTCGTGATGACTCGCAGCTCATCATTCACAGTGGGTACCAACGATAACTACGCTACATTTCCATCAGTCTACATAAAATGGCGAGGTGTACAAATTTACGATGGAGATTGCATAAACAAATTATGATAAACACACATATCCTGATTTTGCAAGTGACTTACACATAGATTTTTAATGCTTAATATCGCTAGCTTTACTTTCTATAAGTAAAAAATACGTTCACATAAAATGATGAGTTGTACAAAATCTTGATACAGATTGCGCAAACAAATTATTTAAAAGAATAAATTTTGTTTTTTGCAAGTCATTTACACATATCTTTGTAATGCTTGATACCATTCTTTTACTTTCTATAAGAAAAAAATCGTAGACTTAAAAGAAAGCTTACAAAACGTACGGAACCACGAGTTCACCTGCCACCACTATTACATATAACAATATCTTCTCCTTACCGATTTAGATAGTTCGTTTTGTGTTTTTGCTTTGCCGGTGCATTTCGTGCTTTTGCTTGAATTCTTATAATAAAACCGAAAATAACTTCAGGTACAATGCAACAAACTTATGCGCATGAATGGTTATAGCGTAGTAATTTTCATTCCACGTCAAAGTTTTCCATGATAAATTTGCATTATCTGTATAACGAACTATTCTTATAACGACCTGATTTTGTTGGTCCCCCAGATGCATGTTAAACCCGTGTTTTATTGTATATGGTGAGTTCCTTAATATTGTTTGTTAGGGAAAGATGGTGAACAGTTACAACATCATACTTTAGCATCATCACGTCACTTGACATAGTCTAAAACTT
Organism: Argopecten irradians; assembly: GCF_041381155.1. NCBI lineage: Eukaryota > Metazoa > Mollusca > Bivalvia > Pectinida > Pectinidae > Argopecten > Argopecten irradians. The sequence continues at coordinate 34,267,033 of NC_091143.1, forward strand.
TGATAATTATCTTTTAGGTTTTTTGCCAAGATAATAGACTAGTAGTATCTGGTTGTTAATACTTTTAAATAAAGCAACAAAAGCCTTATCTCAAAATGAATATATTTTTGTTTATACTTAATTTGGATAATATTTACAATCTAAGGCAAGACATTTGTAGCTGTATATCAAAAAGACCTAATAGTACATTAAAACATTGATATTCATTAAAATAAGTTGCAGAGATTGAATTAAAACTTAATGAATGATAAGCCCTAATGGATGATAAGGTCTGTTAGTAGACATTATCCAGTAACGTTTCATGCCAATAAAACAGAGAAGATCTGCTTATGAACGAGTTGTATCATTAGTCATAATTCATTTACTTTTTATGATTCATGATATGAATCACATTCGATGAAGTCAAGTGGTTCGTTTCACAGATGTATGCTTAGATTTATACATACAGGGTATCGTTTACATGAATCTTAAACTTTGTTACAGTAGCTAAATTTTAATTTCAAAATTAAAAAAAAATCACATGTTACTATATATAACATTGTGACAGGGATGCATTTTTTTAATATGAAATAACCTGATGTGAATGGGTATCACGATCTTGCCATGATCTAAAATCTTCGAAACAACATATTTCCAAACAGTAACAACTTTTTCTAATTTTAACTGTATATAATGAGAGAAAAAAATACATGTGCAATATTTCCGTCAATAAAAGACGTAGCACAAATATAACACAGTCTTCCTTACCACACACATCACACACATCACACACGCAACACACAACATATATGGGATGCCGTCCTTACATTGCGCTTGATGTTAATAGGACTTTATCTTAATCAATCAAACTAACAAACAAAAATTTTGATTTGGTCAATGTCCAAGCACAAAATGATCATACCATCAATGATTAATGTGGATTTGGTTTTGTCATTTATTTTCCGTCATTACAATACGATAAAAGATGAACAGAATCTTCGATGGTATTTTTAATTGGTCTGAGTTACATTAAAATGAAGCGACAATTATTTGAAATATTAACTCCCAGTTACAGTATCCTGAATTTTTCTGTCAATCTCCCTTACATATCTATTTTTTACGATCTTCCTTTAGATTAACAGATTGGCAATATCATTCCCCGTTTGAAATTGTTTGATGCCATATCCACACACATAGGTTGGAAAAACAAAGGAAATTTATATCGTATGTACATGGTTTGGCTGAAAAGTACAATCACGTGCCAACAGAAACGTGTCACGTCCGACGAAATATATCAGACAATAGAAAAAGTAATGGATCAAGATGAAACATGCATTGCTGTTGTTTTCTTATCAGGAAAATAGACTGACATGTTCAGGCAGACGCGTATTTTGCATTGGTATTTAATTTTTGCTAGGTTGGTAAAGTATCTTGACATAGTCCTAGAGAAAATAAGCATATATCAAACGGATTTCATGAGTAAATATATATTTGTGTCTTTACTCAATTTAATTAATTTCTTAATATATTTTAGAGATAAAGTTGTATTGTAACACCCAGGCAAGACTGATATAAGTTCCAGTCACGTTTATTTAGAATATATTACAGTCAAATTTGGTTGTAGAACAAAATGGTCTTTATATCCAAGAAAATTAATTGTGTCAAAATAGGTATATTGGTACAATGAAATAAGTGTGATTCAACAGAACGTCTTTATACACAGATGGTCGATAAGACAAATTTTAAAGATTACTGTACATATGTATATCTCCAAAATACGAATCGATGGATTTCAGTGCTTCAGTAACATAGCACTATAATTCATCAAGAGTCCCGCTATTACAGGACGAAAAAAACGCGAATATACCACAGCCTCCCAAGTACACAGATATTGACAAACTCAGCACATACAAGATATATCGCCCGTGAATGATCCAAGATTATACTAGGGTTTTAGGGAAATTAACCAACCAACCAACCAATTTCCTATCGGACAATTTCATCCCCGATGGAGGTCTATGAACACCAGATGTATATCAGTAGCTATCAGTGCCACCCCTAAATCCCTGAAGTAGAGAATGTTCAGATTAAGAAACTGTCAAGCCTGCCAATCATTCAGGGATTATCTAACAAAGATATTCACTTAAACTTAAATTGTCAGTACTATGTTTTTTCTTTTCACGTTAAAAAACTAATAGAAACGTTTTCTGATCTTTAAGATATTTAAAATGTTAGAGAAAGCTTTGGGAATAATCATGGTATTGTATATGCATCTTTCCTCACCATTTTGTGATAACCATGGAAGTTGTTGAAGACTGAAAGAAGCCGGACGACTTATTGTTTTTTTCATGTTTGTAAGATAACGCAGTTTCATATGAATCGGATACCAAATGGCACCATTTGAGAAAATTCCACTGATGATTTTGTTCGATAACACAAATTCTGTATCCTTCCTAAATATTTGGAACGGCAAGGCCTACTACTATCTCAAGTGGAATTTGCAATGAATGACAGGAATAGAAAGAGCTTGATTAAACTTTCAAACTGGTTATAAAAAAATCAACTAGTAAATGCTTTAATCAAAATATAGGGTTTTACGACCTTGGCCAAAAATACTGTGTAAAGGTAATTTACGTGCAATGCAGTGATAAAATCGCCTTTGTTCATCTAAATACTGACATGACTTATATTCTTTCGCGCCTCAAATCAATTGTAAGCTTGTTTAAACGAATATTCTCTGAATTTAGTAAATTTCCATTATATTTGGTCGAAGGTTGAAATTGTAATGACAACCGTCTATTCCAAAAGTGTTGCTTTCTATAATGCATTCACACAAAGACGATGTATTATCGACAATAGTAAAACAATGCGGCATTGTTTTGGGTAACTACCTAATAAACAGATGTGATATTATCATGTATCCTCCGTCGCATTATCTTGGACTGTGTGAGGTAGAAAATCAAAACTATCTTAATAGCCTCTAAACTACTGGACTAAATGTGTTATTTACGTGCTGTGTACATTAATCTGAATCCAGGCCGTGGTGAAAGTGGATAAAAGTATACATTCCCGAGGGTGGTGCAGACGAAGAATCATATAATTATGATTGAAGCTTTTTTCAATGGTTACTTTCAAAGATAATTAATACAATTTGATATAAGAATAACTTAATATGGATTTTTTAATTGATATAATGAAAAAAAAGCATGCAGATTATGAACCAATTAGTGATAAATCCGTCTTTGCATATTACAGAGTTAGCTCCCTTGCGGGTAGGTATCGATTTTTACGTCATTGTTTTGTGAGCGCAAGTCCCGTCGTTTTCTCATAAAAGTATGACGTTACGCTCGCAAACACATGACATCACAATCAATACCTACCCGCAAGTGCAGACAACTCTGTAATATGCAAATTCGGAATAGCACTCACCTAATTCAAAATATTTGCAATTTCTGGTCATATAGTATTTCATTATAACACAGCATTGTTTTCACCGGGAAAAAATATGAATGGAAAATAAATGTAACCTCCGCTAAGGGAGATAACTCTTCTCAGATTTATGTTATTGAACACGCCCGGAAGTTGTCAGCTCGCCACTTTCAAACAACACTTCGGGCCGGCATGTCATCAGCGCTCGGGAAAAGACTAGGAAAACAATTGACACAAAAATACGGCATTTGTTCTAGGGAGTTTTAAAGTTAATAAACGACACAGAGATATAGGCGTTAAAGATTATGGTCTGCTCTAATTTGGCATAGGGAAAGTATTTAAAGTGTTCTACATATTTTTCACCGCATCTCTAAGTTTTAAATTTTCCATGTTTACCGACTTTTGTAAAGTTCGTGTTCGCAAAGTTATTAAACAACTATATCAAAATATTGATTTTAACGTGAACATAACTGTTCCGATCTGTTAAGATCTGTACGGATATTCATCACATGCTAAGACTCGGGAGGTTCCGGTCTATAGCGGTATCGCAGATGCCGATCACGTGATGCGACTCGGTTTTCCGATATTACCCAATATTATTAAAGTTTGAAACATGGCGTTTACTGTGACGGTTCTGTCAAAACGTGTGATATTTCATGCGACATTTCCCACTATGTCAATAGTATATTGGCGCTTATCTATGGATCAGAAACATCATATTTTAAGATCCATATTCACACATTGTATGTTTTTGTTGAGTTTGTGATGGTGAAAATTACAAGAAATACAACTTTAAAATGACAGTCTTGCACCATTGGAATTGTTGTCATTTAGACTATATATTCTTACCTGGTCTCCTTTGTTCCTACCGACATAGAATGTTTCTCGGTAAGGCTATGTTACTGCTGCTAAGAAAGCTATTACTATAGTCAACCTAGCTACGACAAAACATGACTTGTATGAAATCGAAATTGCTTTCTTTGTTCCTGTTTCATAGACGCATCGACTGATTTCAAAAACACATAATTTATAACACCTCAAAAAACCTAGATGATCGAATTGTACGAATGTCACAAAACATTAATAAATTCAGATTTAACCGATTCGCCATAAAGACCACGTTATATACTGTTAGTGCAAATTAGTTTGAAATAAGGAGAAACAGAGTGAAGAAACAAGATGTCAAAAAAGTGTTGTTCATGTGGTTGGTAAGACATTAATTGCCATAACTGGACATCCACAATCTGTCCCAGTTATTGACTTGGCATAAGATTCAGTAATGGCCTGAACGTAAGTGTCTCGAGTATAAATAGTATCTATGAAGGATTGTTGTGACAAGTATACGCACTAAAACTCATATTAACCTGACTTACAAGTCCTTCCAGCTTCAAACACACTTAAAACATGGCAGCGATATGTGTACACGGTGCTTTCAGTCAACGTACATTAGAAGAAAGAATTATATCGCCAATAGATGTCTTTTGTATTCTTTAGGGTAAACATTCATCAAGCATAAACCATCATACAAATACCTTTAATAATGATTTAGCTTCTTCTGTGTTTGTAAGGGAGATACAGTTGTCGTCATGTAGCAGCCATATTGGTAGAGCGTTTCATGCGTTCTGGGATTTTACCACTAGTCTTTTAACTCCAGATTGCGAGTTCGAAACCTACATATTACAAAGGCCCCCCCACCTCTGGGTCGCGAGATCGACTCTCATGTGGGGCAGTTGCCAGGTACTAACCTCTGGTCGTTGGTTTTTCCCCGGGTACTCCGGTTTTCCTCCACCAACAAACCTGGCACGTCCTTACATGACCCTGGCTGTTAATAGGACGTTAGACTCATAAAACCTAAACCAATGAAACTCGAAACCTACGTTAGTCAGTTGTCGGATACTGACTGCATGTCAGTAGTTTTGCCCCTGATTTCCTGGCTTCTCTGCTCTTGTAGGCAGGTGTAGTATTTTTGTGTTCTGCACAGCACAGTTATAAATTATAACAGACCTCCGGGGCCCAACGAAATGATATCGTTATAAAGATAATTTGTAACACAGATATTCTATGAATATTGTAAGAACCTTGATGAGGAATTTAAAGAACTGTGTTATGACCATTAATTTATTGTCAACGTGTTCGTTATTGATGTGTTAACTGTGTATTATTTGAGGAAATCATTTTATCTCTCGTTTCCCGTTGAATATACATTGGTCCAGATGTCGTATTCGAGCACTTGTCTCTCATCTCTGGAATGTGAACTCAAAGCTCATGCAGGATAGTTGCCCATGGTTTGTGTGTTTTTCTCATAGGGTTTTGTTATTGTTGTTGTAGTTGCTGTTGGTGTTGTTATTGTTGTTGTAGTTGCTGTTGGTGTTGTTGCTGAAGTTGTTGTAATTAATGCGCAACCTATCTTTTATCCACGCCTTAATATGAACGTAAGAACATTCGTTTTTACCATCGTAATTAAAAAAATGAACTGACCCTTTACATTCATCGTGATCAAAATGATTACATATGTTCAATTTGTTTAATATATATATATATATTATTCAGTGCAATTTGTCAGCATTTTGTTAACTCGCTATGAAGAGAGAATAGGGTCACAGTGATCAACTCACCAAGCGTGTCAACTGTATATTTAATACCATAATTCATCTGCAATCTATTTCACTACTAACAAATAAATATAATGTAACATTAATGTATGCGTTGTATTTGTGTCCTTTTGGGTTTCTGTAATAGGAACGTAAACGTTACAGCATGGTGGATTAGTACAGCAGGACCTAAGCTTCATTATTAACTTTATGAAACTAATTGTAAAATATTGTACATTCTAAACATTTTTTCGTCAAAATTATAATATGTGCATACAGATAGAATTTAAGAGTTCAAAAGTGCTTTGATTTTTTTTTTTTTCAGAGCGAATTTTCAGAGATATTGCCAAAATTGACATTTATATTGTTATAATAGCAGTATTACATTTGACACACTCTGTATATGTTATATATATAGTATACAGACAAGTACCGTGCGGCAGCTGGCAGATGACTTCGGTAACACAGATATCTACTATTATATTTGATGGTAATTTAAGGCAATAAGTAGTGTAAATATGTTGGTATGTAATTAAGATAATGGTAATCACTCAACTGTGACGTTTGTCCCTGCTCCAGTCGCTGGCATAGTTGCTAATGTAAGCTTTGTCTGTATTTGCTGTTTGGTATTACATGTACCACCAATTTCAACAGAATTTATTTAAATGAAGTTTTTAAAACTACCACACACGTTTTGGACATTTAAATTTAAAAGTTTGACCATTTCGTTAAAAAAAAATTCTTAAAATAATGTCATATCGGCCTTTCACAACAACATTGAAAAACTTGCTTTCGGACCATTTCAGATGGACAAAAGAAGTATTATTTTGAAGTTTTTAAGTTTTAAACTGATAATGTAACATTCACGGATATCCTCTAAATGAAATTGTATATTGTGTGATTTTGAAAATAAAAATAGCACCATTGCATTCAGTTATAGATATTTGACATCTTTCAACGTACATGATGTTTCGTCTTCTATGCACAATAACGAATTTGGTATCATATAATAAAAATGTAGCACAAACTGAAAGCACAAACTGAAAGCAAGAGCAGTGTCAATGAAGCCAACAAACTTACTCTTTGTCCTGGTTATTGACATCAAATTTTATTGATGATTAGTTTTCATTTTGCCCTGAGAATTTTTAATCGTTACATTTCATTATCTACATCATTCAGGTTCAACTGCATAAGTCTCATATCTGCGGAGAAAATTCCATATTTTAGATCCTAAATGACTTATAATGATTTTCGTTTTAGAGAACACGGTGGCTGAGTAGTTAAGATGTCTCGACATGTTACCACAATCCCTCCACCTCTGGGTCACTAGTTCGAATCCCTTGTTGAGCAGTTGCCTGGTAATGGCCGCTGTTCCTTGGTTTATAAGGCTACTCCGACTTTCCTCCACCAACAAACCTGTCACGTCCTTAAATGACCCTGGCTGTTAATAGGACGTTTAAGTAAAATAAAAAAATCAATCGTAAAACAAAACAACAAATGATAAAAATAAACGATGTATGTTTATAATCTTGATGATGGCTACCATTGCCATTACATTTATAAAGCAATACCTGCCTCTGTATTGAAGATGTTCCTGGCTGAAACAACAATAAAACTCAGATGTTCCCAGCCAAAACAAATTCATGTTATCATATTTAATTTGTTCCAGAAGCATATATTCCATGGCCAAAGTTTTCACATCCTGCAACGCTACATCAAAATCACGATATGACTATTAGGTACTAAATTTAGGTCCAATTCTGTCACTAGAAACCGAGTTTATCGTAAATCGGGCAGCCGAATGAAAAACCTTTGATCCGACATTTTGGGTGTTACCAATATACCGCCCATCACTCCTCGGAAGCGCATTTGTACACGTACAGTTTACACTAACGACCGTTAATCCAGGCTTACTCGGATATACGAGCTTGTTTCTTAAGGAGGAATTATCTCAGTTTTAATCAGGCACGCACTTTCCTCAACCTCACACCTAACGGAATCGAGATGTAACCTTTGACCATCAACAGATATCAACACCGCGGGTGTCTGTACTCGATTACTCGGTGATATGCAGTTGGGTGCACTTGCTGCAGACGCGGTCTTCATCCGCACACTGTTTGTCAGAATACCCTATTTTTTATAAAATATCATCAGCTTTTAAATTTATTTTATGTACATGTGATCATGATGATATAGATTGCAATATTTATTGAAATTACCATTTTGTATATAAAGCATATTTCTTATTCATCTTCATCGACAATATTACTTTTTCGAGCAATACAAAAATTTATTCAAAGAAAATAAGTAATAGCTAAAAATGGTTAAAAAGATATTTTCAGTGATATAATGAACGTAGTATACCTTCACAAAGTATTTCCTTCACCTTTAATTTTTATAAAATATATCGAAACTTTGGCTAACTTTGCATTGGATTAAGATACAAAATTAATGTTCTAAGCCGAATTCATATATTTTTCTCTCATTCTTGAGATCGTTATCCGACGGTTCCCACGGGAAAAAATATTTTACCCGGGAAAGAAAAAATACAATCCACACGAGCTAATCAATTACATGACGTAATCAAGACATGCGGTGTCCATTGTCGATGACGTCATCAATTTTGTGTGCATTTTGACGCCCTTTTGATGACGGCTAAAAGGTGATATGTCACAATTTTGCGTTGATATATGAGGGAATAAATATCAAACATTAGTCTACCGAGTGGACAGGGGTGTATCGACCTTCTTGACAGATTTCAGACCTTCTTTCACTCGAGCTGAGATAAACAGAATCCTACATGAATCTGTAATGAGGACAGGGATGTCTCAACCCGAGAGACAAGTTTTTGCCTTGTCATTCCGAGGCTTGCCAAGGTTTGACGACCTTAACCTTTCATGAGGGTTTAGATATCCCTGTCCACCTGACAAACCAATGTTTATATATTTTTCTCCCATAACTTAAAGAAAAGAAATTAAAATCAGTTTTGAGGTCGGCGTCATCACACTAACGTCGCAATACGTCAATATTCATGACGTCGTCGACAATGGTTGCCACATACATTGATGACGCACGCCATGGTATAGCGTATATGAGCTTTTTCCTACCCAAGTAAAGATATCAAAGAGTTATCTTTTCCCTAGCAACCGAGGGACATCCCTGTCAAGTAATGTGGAAACCCTGGTCCATTTCCAGACCCATGTACGATTCTATTAAACATTATCTTAGTGCAGAGTGTTACCTATTTCATTCTATATAATATTGACATGATAATATACCCATCCACACCTTAACCAATGGTCGTGAATCCATAAGGATGAATAACTTGTTATATAGGCGTATCTATACAATGTGGAATTAATCCCTTTTGTTGCATATGTTCCGAATTATATACAAGTGGTTTGCTGACTTCCTAGACAGCTTGATGTAAATTCTTAAAGAACCAAAGCGAATTATTAGCTCATCACATCCGTCAGGAATCCCATCTAAGACTCTTAATTCTCTCAACAACCCATCAAGTATCTCTTTATTCTCTCTGCATTGGTACATGTATAGATTGGACTTGAGTTATCTGCCTTGGATTTGAGCTTGAATATAACACATTGTCAATTTACAAACATATGTTGTTTAAATAAAAACAAATATGAATAATATACAGAATTTTTGAATATTCAAAATGACAATACTCAAGTAAAAACAAATTCAATGGACTACATTATCTGATTTATGTTAAGGAGAAAAAATAATATTTATCATTAAGCTAACATAGTGATACTTTTCATCTAAAAGATATAGTGCGTTATATGGTTATTCACATAATATGTTTGTAAGAATAGGATTATTATATTGCTAGGATAGCTAAACAAACAATTAATAGGTGCTGTGAATCGTTTGCTTAGTAGATACATACACTGTATATCAAATTTACATATAAATAGTATTACATAGTTAGGAGAATATTGCATCAAGGTTTCAATGACGTCTGAAAACGTTACACTACGGACTTCAAAAAGCATTTCAAGAACGTGCATCAGCGTGCAACAATTGTCTAAGGATATCACGTCATGCACATGCTTTTAGACTTGAATGCAGACAGGATAAATGTATAATTTGTGATTTTATTTCTTTCTTAGAGACTACAGTTGTTCACTGAAGAACGTTGTGATTAGCTCTATAAGAACCATCAAGATAACCACGTGATCTAGATAGTAGGTAGCACGTGCAATATTGACGGTATAAAAATAGATGCACTTTCCTCGTATATTAATAATCAACAGCATTACGTTGTAAGACTATATGCTTACAATTCAATTTACTCAGCTAATTGATTCTTTCATCCAAAGGCACAAGCTCTCATCAAAATTTTGTTATTGCATTTCTGAAGTATCATTTAAATGCGTCTTTGATTATCATGACAAATGTATTGAAACAATAGCTGTGACTTAAAGATGGATTCGAAATTATGCAGTTGGCCCTAATAATCTAAAAAGGCATTCATCTATTAACTCTACACTTTTGAACACCATACATCGGTCATATGATCATATGATTAATATTATTTATATGCATTCTGCTAATTAGTACATAACGTGACTTTTTCTCGCGATTTCATTGGCTCAGCCCCCGGGCACTATTTAGCCATAGTCCCGGGACTATGGTTTCCCGCGGGACTATGGTTTGGCGCGCTTTGTGTTACGAACGTCATATTGAAGAAAATGACGTCACTATCGCTATCTGCGTTGTCCACTGGCAAACAAGCTGTGTGCGGACGACGTTTTGCAAACATAAATGTCACGGTTTGGCAACTTGAATGCTGACGAATTTACAAAAGAACCAATAGCAAATTGGACTGAGCAGGCAACGAAATATACAGTGAGTATTTTCTGCCCGGAAAAATATATTTAGACGCCTCCAACCATGACATTTCTAAACGTTAGACGTGGCCGCACCCGTTTAAATAAATAATTACTGGTGATCGTACATAATTGTTTGTCCTATCATTTTTTTTTTCAATTCGTTATGTACTAAAAACATTATTGCTTTCTTTTGAGGGCACTATGGTCTCATAGTGTTGTCGAGGGATTGCATAGTACCCGAGCCGGAGGTTAAGGTTCAGGTTGCCATTGCAATATGAGTATGATGTCTTAATCTTTTTCCTAGTCCTTACTGCGACACAACATATAGCCAATTAAAATGATAGTTTGCTTCTCCAGTTTATCGATCAGTATAAAGTGATGGAACGATTGGTTTGTGAGTTGTAAGTATTATTGGTCGGGTTGAGTATGTTATTCAGTGTCTTTGGTGCCATCCTTCAGCGAGTTAAGAATGAACAAGAGTCCCACTATGACAATGCAACACAACATGGACATACTGCAGTCACGACAATGCAACACAACATGGACATACTGCAGTCTTCTAAAACACAATCGCACTTCACACACACACACACACCACACCACTTCAAACACGCACCACGCACTTCAAATACTGCTACAGGGGTTGTTCCTGGGTGGTTGGATAATGGCTGGGTGACCATATTGGTTGATAGGTGTGTTTACTTCTTGTAACAGACAGGACGGCATTCGCTGTATTTGTTGATTCTTGTTTTAGGAAAATTAGCGTAAAGCGATAAAACTGTATCAGATATTAATTATGACAATCAGTTACATACATTGTATACTTAAAAAAGCGACTTTAGTAAAGTGTCATTTTCATATTAAGAGGTGTAACTTAAATTTGACATCCCTACTCGTTTTTCAGATCAGCTGAGTGTTTGTTTTAAGTGGTCACCACTTCCTATTATATCAACATAATACTGATTGTAAAATGCACGTATGATTTGACATATTGGCAGTTACTCCTGAAGTCAAAACGTTTTCGTGTTTTTTGGCGAGAAATTTTCTAATTCAGAAATATATGAATATGACGTAACCAGTCTGTTCTTTCTTAAATAAAAATATGGATAACGATGTCATAGTAATTAAGCTTTTTTGATAAACATGCATTGGTGTGTAACATACATTTGGTGTTCTGGCATATCCAGTGGTGCGCGTTAACACACCATGATAGATATGCTAGAAAACCAACGCTTATATTTACATTTGAAGTAGCCATTATCGTTTACAAAAGAAAATAGATAAACAATCTAGTATGAAAATTAAAAAAAATACGTATGCAGTCGACGGAACAGCCTATGATTTGGCGGGAACATTAGCTTCCGGAGAGTTTTCATGGACAGCCAATATATAAAAATAAATACTACACTTCAATCTATTTCAAATATTTGAATGAGAATATATTTTCATATTGATCATTTTTTGTTAATGGTGAATGACGCATTATCTTCAATAGACACCATCTCTGTTTTATGATTGTTAACGGCAGCGAAATGGAAGTCTCTATATCAACATGAGAGTCTCTCCATACAATCTAGTTTTAATCTAACAGGGTCCACCAAAGTTTCAAGACAACATAGTTTAACCAAATCTCTTCTTCAAAGGAATTTGCCATATACTACCCTGTTTTCAACATGCGAAACAATCGTATTTTCAATTTCAAACTGCCTTTTATATTTAGAAACAATAACAAAATGTCGGAAAATAATTTTCTAATTAGGACAACAATGCAAGTTATCTGAATAAACTTAATGATGCAGCGAACATATTGAATTTGTTCTCTAAATAAAACCTGTATTCATCAAAAAGAATAAGTGAGAAAACGAAACAATCCAACAATCCTAAGGAAATCACACTTAGCAGAACACTTGTGTATATTGCATTCTTACATAGCACTTGACCTTAATACTTCACACAGTATATCAACTAGAAGTAAGTAGATATTTATGAGAAAAAATATTCCGTCTGTGTTTATGATTGAAAAGATCAATGTCATATATTCTAGCAAAACTTTGTTTTTCAAGATATTCTAAAAGTGTTTTCCCCAATGGAGGTGAAGACAATAAATCACACACGTAATTATATCGTGTTTCTTTTCCGTTGTTTTTATTTCATCAAAATCTCTCACAACTAAGCTATCATTTCTTCTGAAATTAAGAGTGTATTATCGAATCAGGTAATGTTGAAGTTAGTCTATGGTAGACAATGATAAATATAGCGATTATGAGTTATGGAATAACAATTTTACGGTAAAATATCTATTATGAGGCACATAGTAGCGATTTTTGTGGGATAAAAAACAGCAGTTATCAAGATAGAAATATACAGAGATTTTCTAATAAAAATTGTGATTGTCCAGAAAAAAATGATTGGCGAAAAAGTGACATTAAAATTACTAAAATATAGTGACATACGTAGGTGAAAATATTGACTGCTTAGTGGGTAACAAATGGGATTGCATGGTGGGTGTGAAAGTGAATAATAGGTCACATTATCGTTGTTAACTTATCAAACGTTTTAAATTTTTCGTTTGTTTTTAAGTCTTATTAACAGCCAGGGTCATGTTAGGACAGTATGATGGTGTATGAAAGCCGGAGTACCCGGAAAAAAACCACCACCAGCGGTTAGTACCTGGCAACTGCCCCACTTGGAAATTGAACACGCGACCCAAAGGTTAAAGGCTTGTGGTAACATGTCGAGATATCTTATCCGCTCGGCCACCGCGGCCCTGTTATGAATTAAATAAATTGTGTATAATAAAATCATTCAAATTTCTCATACTACTGGCATTATAACAAATATAATATTTTTAATACGGCAGTATACAAATAATATGCTTAAAATAGTACATTTGCACTCAAACATTTCACCACAAAGCTAATAACAAGGTATTAATCTGTTTCAGAATCGTTAGAAATGTATTTTAGCCGATCACGTTTAAGTAATATTGTTTCGTTTTTGACTATAAGTAGTCGTTAGGTCAGGATCATTTCAGATGTTTATTCGTTAACCTCCAAAAATTATAGGGGCCGCGGTGGCCGAGTGGTTAAGATGTCCCGACATATTACCACAAGCCCTCCACCTCTGGGATGCGGGTTCGAATCCTATGTGGGGCAGTTGCCAGGTACTGACCGCTGGCCGGTGGTTTTTCTCCGGGTACTCCGGCTTTCCTCCACCAACAAACCTGGCACGTCCTTACATGACCCTGGCTGTTAATAGGACGTAAAACTAAACAAACCAAACCTCCAAATTATTTTCATTAAATAGCGTAACCGGCCACACGTGTGCCCTCCTTTTTTGATGTGGGGTGGTCCTTGAAGCGATTATCTTCTCATTTTCCGAAGCTTCTGGTTCTTACATTATTGTACTCTTTCCATGATTGTGTTGACAGATAAATAATTCTTTGAAAAAAGATCTAGCTTATATTGTGTTTAAGTCGGGATTAGCATGCTTTGAGATTAAACAAATCTGCATTTTTATTCTTGAAAACCAATTCAATTCACGATTTGCTTTTAAAATGCATAAATAATATTACTATATTTTTTTGAATCCACATACTAACTACGAAATAGATATGGCTTGTTTTGATGTAAGCAATATTTTTTTTCTAAATCTTCAAAGAAAATAATTATTCATCTTTCGCTTGGAATATCTGTATCACCCATGTGTACGTTTAAATCTTCACACATATTTATGACACATGCTCATAATGCAATCTGCTCACCAGATAAATCCATCTTCGTTATGAGGTGTAAAAATTGAGAGTTTCCGTGGTAAAGTAAATATTGCCAAATGCGCAAAATTTACGTTAAAATATTTTGTGATCTTAACAGACTTTTCCCTTGTTTTTTTTTTTTTAATATCGAATGATAGATGGTATTTTTATCTTTGCTGATGTCTGGCCTTGATCCAGGCCCCCAGGTGGCAATGCTCAGGGAAGCGAGTACATTTCTCTTTTGCATGCATTATATATAAGAAACTAAGGATTCACACAGCAGAATTAAGGTAACGTCGATTGCTTCTTTTGACCATCGTTGTTGAACACTGAAACAACTCCTTATATTGATCAACCGCAGTTATCTTAAGCTATTTTGCCGTTTAGATATGTAAATACATAAGGTCAGGAATGAAATTCAATATAAACCCCGAAATCGAAGACATAACTGGACTACCTGCTGGATCCAGTAACATGTGTGTTAAATATCGAAAAAATTCTAGATATATGACGTCATGACTAATTTTATGGTTCAGACGTACCGAAATATAGCGAAAAGGGACTTTCCGAAAGCTACAAGATCAGGATAATACATCGTAATGTGAGAAGTCTGCAAGATACTGCGTTCAGTGATGAACAACTAAAACATGTTAAAGTTATATGTGCCGTCACTGGCTGAAAATTTGGACATGTTATTTTTTCTTCAATTATCTATTTAAAACCATAAGTTTTAATGAATAAAGCTGTGAAAATCATTCAAATGGACAGACAAACATATATAATGCCTTATAAACATTAGTTGGAACACATAGGTTATGCACCGTGAAATTCTTGTTTTTTATGCCTTATACACGTTTAGATGGAAACATACCTTCAGAAATCACTTTACAATTTCTAATAATACTGTAAAAAGCAATGAAATTGTGGGCAATAATATGGCTTCATGGTCTGACCGTATGAACGCATTTCACTACACTAAAGATATTAATATAATGATTTTTGGCAGTACTGCCAAAAATCATTTTCAGCTCTCTTTTGTACTTGTAAAATTAAAACCAATACATTGAAAGTATTGTAATTCTCAAAATGTTGGTAACTTTTGGAGTTGAATAACATATTAAAAGCTATTCTTGATTCGTGACTATGAAAAATACGGCACATATAACTTTAAGTTAAAGAATACATTTTAAGAATGCAAGGCGAGCAATAGAACCAGTGTTAAAACCTTTCAATTTTGAGAATGTATCAGCTACTAATTTAAATAAATTACGTTTTAATTCCTCGGGTTGATAAATCATCGTATCTACATGAAAAAAGGTCTATAATTGTATCCTTATATCACATTCAGGTCACTATAGTGTTGGTATGTCAAAAACACAACTTCGAGATCCTACATGTAATAAGTTATTTCTTGGACTATTCTTCTTGTAAATGTAGAATTTCATATACATTTAATGCAACTGACTTTGCTGAAGCATATATTATTTGTAAATTATGTTTGAATTAGATTAATGTATACCACCAGGTCGATATAACACCTCAACAAAAAAGTTCTAGGGTTGATAAGTATACAATTATTTCAAACTACAACTAATAAAACACAATCCTACATAAATCGATAAATATTCATCTACATAAATAACTACACTGTCGTTTTTTAGTCTCAATGTAATCAGATTAAATCATTATAGTTATCGCAAATCAAATAATAGTATTGGGCAATCGATAAGGAATGTCGTAAAACCCAATGTAAACCCTAAGTTGGCATCATGGAAATTTGAGAATAAGTGATGATGCAATGCGGAACAGGTAAGGCACTTCGTATACTCTGATTTCCTATGTTGATCTAAATGGGAAAGTAAAGCATGATGTTTTATAGTCGGATAGTAGTTCTTATGGCATAGGAGGATTCCATTTGTTGCTGTACTTTAGATGTCGACTTTATAATGAGAAAAAAAGGGCCGTAGGAACTTCGGTTCTGTCATCTTTCACTATATTTAAACTCTTATCGTACTTCAAATGCGACTGTATCAGGACCTAGCACGCCTTAAGTCAAAGTGATGGATGCTTCTCGATAGTCTACAGAGAAAGTTGGTATATCAGGCAGATTTGTTCGTGATAAGAAAGCACTGTTATTAGAATTCATCATTGGGTAACAGTGTTTGAAGAAGGGCTTTATATCTCATTAACCGAACAAAGGAAAAGCTTATATGATATGAAAAGATTATAAACGTTTATAGTGATATTATTCAGGAAAAGTACATGAAATCAAAAGTGACTATTCCATCATGGTACTCAATAATGATCGTGCCGTTCAATTTTAGCATAGGAAAAATATTTACATAAATTATGCAGTAATACGCAAGAAAATGCCTAATGAAATAGCCCCATATGTCCGGTAGAGGATGCATCCCTGCTTCATTGACAATATAGAATAGAAGAATCTTAAAAGGTCACAAATTGGAAAGAAAATTGAGACATTTAAACTACAAAGCATATTGCTAACCACCGTCTGATTATCCTGTAATTAATCAAAATCATTGTTAATGAAGCAACAGTGTTCCTTTTCGAGATTGCTGCCTATATGTATATATAGTCGATAAAATTTTAAATAACATGTTCCGCACGTGAACTGTAACGGTTCGCAGTGTATTTTAGTTACCGCTAAGCTATTATGTCTATCAAACATTACAGTAAAGTGGTGATTTACGCGAGCAGGATTTTCATGCGTGTTAATAACCCCATTGCGTTATACATTGTGTCTTTATGAAAATATGTTGCAAAATCTTACAGTCATACTTATCACTTCTAAGGAAGTCGCGAAATATTTTCACTTACAAATCGTGAAATTAAACACTCGTGCATATATCCACGTTTAAAGTATTATTAATAGCAGTTAAATTGCTAACGTAAATACTGTATTTTGTTATTTGATTTTTAATGCCTCAACACAGTCATAATTATAATTTATCGTTACGTTTTTATAACCCATCCCAATATTATTCAAATAGATTAGCGCCATGTGACATCCTTCCCATGTGACATCCTTCCCAGCGTAATTGCAAACGTGATATAATTTTTTTTCTATCACTAGGTATTTTTGTAAGAAAATATATCGATGCCGTTAAAAATAGCACATGTTCCGCACGTGAACTGTAACGGTTCTGGTAATAACGCCGTCAACACGTACGTTACGTGACGTGGGGTAATGTGGTGGGAACGTATCAAAACCATTAATAAAAACATTGGGCTGTATATAGCTATAACTTACATA
The DNA here is from genome assembly GCF_041381155.1 of Argopecten irradians. Taxonomy (NCBI): domain Eukaryota; kingdom Metazoa; phylum Mollusca; class Bivalvia; order Pectinida; family Pectinidae; genus Argopecten; species Argopecten irradians. The sequence goes on from NC_091143.1 coordinate 34,284,916, forward strand.
AGATAGACCTTAATTGCCGATAATAAGTACGCGTTATTGCATTCTGGTACCGCGTTTGTCTATAATAAACGTTTACGACGCTTTCGTGTTTGTAATTCCTGTCTGGGTATAATAGTGTAAAAGCATGACAAGCTTAACGGAATTTGAAACTAACAATAATCCATTGTGTATTAATAAGACAATCTGTCCCTGTCTTCTATTTAAAGTTAACCATGCCGTCACTCTGACACGATTCTTCCAAATATTTTTTTCCAAAACTATGTCGATTGTGTAAGAAGTGTTACTCATTTCTAAAAAAAGTGATGGCTAAGCTAACAATGCTTGTAAGATTTCAGTTCAGAACAATATGGAGGGTTGTTATTTGGCCAGAAGGTAACAATTTATTGCGGCATTAATGTGATGCCGAGGGATGCACAATCTTTATTGACGTAAGAGGAATATGTTGTATAATATTAGAAATACACGTTGCGTTCTTCTGTTTACAACTTGAGTTAGTGAGACTGAAATTTAAGAAATTTGCATTCCTGTTTGTTTAAAGTGACATGTATGTCATTTATCAGTACAAGTCCTTAAAAAGATATTAATTGAGCAATCTTGCATTTGTTTGTTGAAAATGACCTGCATGTGTTTTATCCACATAAAATCATTAGAAAGATGATAATTTTAATGCATTGTCTACACACTGCATATTGCGACATATCTTTCTGTCATATCACATAGTACATTATTTTTACCTATATAGAACACCGATATTCTGTTATTTTACTCTGAGTATGCAACCACGTACTACATACAATTTAAAAGACAATGATATATGACAACTGAAGGTGAACAGCATATGCATCAACCGTAATCAAGAATTTGTTGGAGATGACCAATGAGAGACTTAGGAAAATGATTTTATTACCGTTAACATACAAACAGTAGTGTAGAGAATATGTAAACAGGACATATACATGTAAACAGCATTAACAATGAAATAGTACAGTACATATTACACATCTACTACTACTAGAATATACATGAGATATACTGGTTATATGAATGAACTGCATTAAATCTGTCTTGTATAATAATTATACTTTTTGTAAGTGAAATAAGTTCAAGTTCATTGTTGACTACAGAATTGAAAAGAGTATCAAATTTATAAGTATTTGGTATTTCTTTAGTATCGAGACATAAATGTCTTTCTATTGAATACTAATTGATCATCAGTACAGTTAAATAGTTAATGGAAGTCATCTCTAATTCCGTTTAAGTTTACACACACTACAAAATCGTTGTTCTCTTGGTATATTAATCCATCTGCCATTTTCAATCGGTAGTTTTACATTACATTATCTAAATTTACAATTGGCCTTCGCCAGACGTGGAGGAAGAACAATCAAATAGTTTTCAAAATTCAAATCATGCTTATAAATTTTATAATTGGTACCTTCCGGCGAGTTGAAAACATCAGTTTTCAAAATATATATAAAATTACTTTTGAGGGCATGGACAATTACTTTTTTTCAAACAATGTGAACTAGTGAATTCCCTGCTCTCGAAAATATGAACAAGATTACATTCTTCAAAAATATTTTAATAAAATAGGTGTGTAAATATAAACGGTTATCAGCTGTATGGAGTTTATCATATTGGATTCATTATGAAATATGCACATGTCAGTTACAATATATGGGTGTAACAGGATCAACACACTATAAAAATGGAAACACGCGTAATTGACCATCCTAACCTGTAAAGTTATATTAATAATGGGCGAGCAATGCCCCGGCCAAAGAACACAGCTAAGCATCGTTCTCAGCTTTGTTACAAATAATTATAAGTTAATAAATAACTATTCTCCTCTCCTATACTTCTCCATCTTTCCCTTTTCTCCAACATTCTTAAAATAGAATTTTTTTATTCATATTATGTATACGTATTGCTGTCCATTATGAATATATTCATATTATGTATTCGGGAGAGGACGTTACCAAGTTGGCAAAACTAGTGTCCAATCTCTGTTGTCAATAATTTACAACAATAAAAATATGTTTAAAATCAAATCAGCTGCCATGTTTGGTTAAACAAGCCAATCATGGGACGGTGTCAATAGAAATATTATGACGTGATCGTAAAGAAAAATACCAAATAGTCACCTATTACTACCATGCCATAGCATATAACAGGCAAATTCCTTACACGGTACGTCAGGTCATGCTAGAAAATCTCTGATTTCTGTCTTGCTTACTTTAATTCTTTCTTAAAGCTGCAATATTCCATTAAATATCATATTAAAAACCAAATATGTATTTTTTATGTAATTCAAAAAGCATTGAAGATGCAAGCATTTATTGAACAATAGTAAACTATTTTATCTTAATGGGATTTGATATAGCAATAGTGAATTTAGCATCTGTTTATATAGGCATATTGTGACATTTTGGTTTGATAAACACTCTTTGTCTTGAGTACCCGTATCGACATAATGATAACATCTACCGCCAAGTTTATCTTCAAAAACAAACAAATGCATTCGGCTAGACAAAATCAAAAGGACCAGTCGTCTGTTCGTTTTCGACTACTTTGTAAAGCGCTTTGTTATAATGCTTATTAATACAGTGACATTTTATTGAATATCATCAAAAGATATGATATTAGTGTGGTGAGTCATTATGGTATTTCAAACTAAAACAACAATTAATTATAACAAAGAGCGGAAGAGCAAATTATACTAAACGATCATAATGTTTTTGTCATCGTCAGATGCATAGAATAGCTTGTCTAATTAACCGTGATGTCTGCCTTCAATCTACAGGTTTATTTGAAGCGAGAGCAAACCCCTTGTTATTAGAGCGGCAGGCAGAGGCCTTTAACATTGGAATTTAAAGGATCAATTTGTCGAATTATCTCCCTTGACCCGAAGTTAAAACGTTTTCACGGATAAGCGGCTCTTTTGTAGACACATCTCAGATGTCAACTTAGTTCTACGGAAGCAAATGTAATTTTGTTGAAAATTGTTGAAAACATGTCTCATCCAAACATACAAAAATGATTTAAATTAGATTAATTTGTTGACCTCGTGTTTAGTGGGTTTTGAAGTGTCGCCAGATATGTTGTTAGCATTAAGGCGAGCATTATCGGCGACAGTGTTTGACGCCTGAATATAATGACCCCAAATCTAATCTCTAGTTAAACAGTATAAATAAATAGCTGCGCTGACCTCAGATATAGCTAAACTGGCGACTCGAGTCTGCGGTCAGATAAACACTGATAAACTACGCGGGGTCACGTCAGGATAATACAACGGTGGACAGGACTCGTACTTCATTTTTACATTTGGCGTTAAAACAAGTTTATTACCAATACTGCTCCTAAATAATGTCAAAGCACAGCATGATGTGTTATATTATAGATGACATCGGTCTTGGAGAAAAGACCTTTGTGGTGTGTTGACGTCATCTTAATATAATGATGTCGTAATTTGTGTAGAGCGTAAGAAGTTAAATGGTTCTGTTTTTTCATCCAATTTGTGTAACAAAAATGAATGAATAACTAACTGAATGCATTTTATAATCCGTCTGTAATGAATTGGATTTGTCAATTTTATATCTTTAAATAAATGTTAGTATGCACGGTATTGTTGTAATGTCCACCAATAAATCGTTGCGATCTTAAAATACCCGTAATTATCCTTGTATAAAAATAGAAATATATGGTAGCTTTAGAAAATGTCAATTTGAGATAGAAAGTTAAAACGAAAAACCTACATTGATATAAATTATCTGTCAAACTTAATGTTATTAGTTTTTTGATAATTTGTACAGTATTCGAGATTAGGAAATCGCCAAACACATACTTAAAATCTTTAATGCCTACAAATTAAACTCTTTGAAATCTTGTAATGCTTTAAGAACATATGTTTACCGAACTACCGAACGTGTAAAACTTTTTGATGATTAAAAAAAAATAACAGTTGCCCGTTCACTACCAAACTGTATTAAATTTTGTCGCGGGTTCGAATCTCATTTCCCAATCAACAACAGTAAGCGGAAACCGTAGCCACCCTCTTTAATCTAAACAGTCAGTATACCATTAGACGATTCTGTTTCTTTTCGTTTTGATACGTAGCAGTTCTTCTATGTATATTTAGACTGTGTTTTTAAAAAATTAAAATTCAGCATCAATGAAGGCGTTGATGAAAGTTTCCTCGGCGAGTTTAAAATAAACGTATGGGAGGTTATGGCACTCATTTCGATATCCTTTGTGAGATTCTGTTTTTATGTTGAAAGTCTATTTCGTAATAAAAACTCAGCACGATTTCAATACCCGTGCCAAATCTACGCCTTATTCTGATAGCATGAACAGTTTTATTTGAAAGAGTATGAATCCTGCCATCGGAAATCAATAGCAAATCGTTACACAAATTATCTATTGGAAGAAACATTTGAAACGTTGTCAGATAATTTTTACTATTGCCGTTAAGCGCTTAGGCCTTGCCAAATGTTATCAAAATACTATGTGCTATTCCAAATGCTAATCTATAGCAAAATAAAACCAGCAATCCAACTTGCTGAACTCTTATTCTTTTAATTAGAATTATGTAGAAAGTAATTGACTTACTTGAAAAACAGTTTACGTCTACAAAACACCCGCATTAACCACAGTTAACTACACGATGCATTAATGCAAAACAGATCCAGATTTATGACTTTCATAGTGAGCCTAGGCTCACTGCAAAGTTTTAGTTGCATTTTTTCGCAGTGAAATTTAAGGTTTTACCCTGAATATAATAGCGAAAGTGAAAATATCAATTTTGTTATTTTCAGTCACTTTTGACCAATCGGAATGCAGCATTGACAGTTAAAATTCATACGTATCATTTTGATTGTTACCTCATTAGTTTTTGCGCGTTTGTAGGCATATAACGTTATGCTCACAAAAATACGACGTAATAATGGCAAGGGCAAATAACTCTGTAAAATACAATGGCGGACTAGCCTTTGGTAGAACTAGCATTAATGGTCTTCTGTAAATGGAAGCGAGAAAAAATGTAATCGTACTCGTGAAAAATAAGTTTCCACCTCACTCGATGAAATATAACTGATATTCACAAGGTATAACCTCTAACCAGTGTTTACGTTTGGGAACCATACTGGTGGAATAGTTCTATTATCGCTCGATGTAAGATGCAGTTTGATAATTACATTTTAAAATGAAGATCAGTTATGTATCCTCAAATAAAACAAAAATATTACTAAGAAAGTCACAAGTTTCAAGTGCTATATTCAAGTTAACGTTTAGTACCGCAGACTCTCAATATTAGTATTTGTCTTGCTTCATGGCTGGTTATTTTGTCTATATATCGTCTGTCTGTTTCTTTTCAATAAATCAGTAACCACGTTGCTGTAAGTAACGTTCTAGGTTCAAATGTGACAGAAACTTAAAAGCACCGTTGATGTCAGGCAAAGTCAGAGAAGATAGTTGAAATCGATAATAAACAATTCTTTAAGGTTCGTCAAAAATTGTCAGACAGACGAAAATGGCATCTGGTCTACACTAGAACGAATATACGTACCCGGCCTACTATACCTTTCGCTAAAGACGACACTATTGTCTGTCTAAAGTGTTTTGAGCTACAATATTGTAGCTAGGTCTATACATGAATACATTCACTGAGATGCGTAAATGTGATATATGTCATGTAAAGATTCTGGGTAACCTTAGTAACTGTATATTTTTATTCTTGAATTTCTATAATTCCAATGTCTCCAATAACACAATAGTTATTTTGCGTGCATTAAATTTCGCGTATTTTGCAGGTGATCAGAATTCCCGAAAATAAATGGCCTCAAAATGCATCAAACGTATAAAATGTACTGTATAGTTGGAGAGTTTTAATGTCGCTAAGTTCGCGGGTCAATCCAAAATCGCGAAATTAGATACCCTGGGAAATTCATCAAATTTATGGTTTTAAATGTTACAGTCTGCAGTATGAATGACAATGTCAAAGGCTACAAATATAATTTGCGAAATTAAACCATTGCGAATACTTGTTCCAAACAGAAAAAAATGCGAAATTTTACACCCGCGAAATTAGACAACTATACAGTAGAATCAAACGGTTTAAACAAAACAATCATGACAACGTCAGAATAAGTTGCTTAACAATAAAGGTGAGTATTCCAGTGAATTCAGCTATTGATGATGTTTTTATTACATCAGCCAATAGAACTGATATGTGAAATTTGCTATATTTTAATTATACCCCAATCAAGATAATTTAAACCATTTGTATAATTGTAGAGTATATGATGACATAGCACATTTAGATAAGGTTATGGAGAAAAATGTTATAGGCTATGACTGTGTTTTCGATCTTTTTTTTCATATTTCTGAAACAAAATTTGTTGAAATTGACATAGATGTAATTTATAAATTGCTGATGTTGGTATAGTTCACGTCGAAAAACGTGTTATATTTCACATTGTTATTATGAATGGGAAAATCTTGAATGAGTTTTAGACATAACACCACTTCAACTACTCCTTATTGTTATCGTACACAAATGTACTTTTATACGATTGAAATTGACCTTCCACACACATGGCATGTGTCACTTTAATGAATATGCCAACTTGTATTAATACAGGAATGTTACAACGACCCTAGGTAAACAAAGTAATATTAATAGCCGACCTTTCGCTGCACACAGAGGCTGTTTGTAGTAGCACAGAAATTGTTTGCTTTTCACTGAGAGTGTTTTGTCAACTAGTTCAAGATTAATAGTTTATCGTAGAAAGGGTCATTACAATACTTCATCTAGGGAAATAGAGTAGGTAGTGGTAGGGTAGGGGCTGGAGTGTTTTCAATGAAACTCTATACAATAATCTTAATTTGGACGATGGTGGTCCACAAAGACATCTGATACATTTGTACTTATATTCAATTACTCTGTATACCGGTTATTAGAGTAAGCTACTACTTATATATAATGTTTATAGAATACCTCTCTGTACACTATTTGAGGGATCACCTCACCAATATTATTTATGTAAGCTATTCACTAAGTGGTAGAAAACCGCCATCCCTTCAGTCTTTCGAATAGGAAGGATCAAATGCATCTGTGTAAGTCAATATAAATACCATAGTTCTTCATTTAAATGGTCACTGTCGGGATACCAGAAAACTCGGCCACCGCGGCCTCAAATTTTCACGGGTAAACAAATTAGTATTTTTTTTTATAAAACAAGAAAATGAAGATTCTGCATTTTACTGAAGAATTTTAATGACTTAAGTATTATTTCGGGGATTAACTTTTCGCGACCAAAACTAGTTTGCCTTGAATTCGCGAAATGTTTCCACCGACGTCTAAAATCTTATAACTTGCATTTAGAATCATCTATAGAATCATATAATTCATGTAAAAAGATTAAATTCTGGCCATTGAGAGTGTTCTTGAAAAAGTTGTATAATTTGTTTCGCAATCGATGTAAAATATTTTTAAATCTTATGATCAAAGTCCTAATGCATTATTGACGTACTATGTTAGTGTAAAAATACGTTAAGTGCGATCTAACCTAGATAATCATGTCGTCTGGGAATAGAAAATACTTCATATTATTGATTTTTGACAGATGAAAAAGGTACACAAAATGTAATAATGTAAAGAAATTTTAATATAAGGTGATGAAGGGTGGTTCACCGTTCAATTAGAATTAAAGCTGTTTTAACGATAAGAGTATAAACTATTTGAATCATAAATGCATTTATGAAATTGATCATGATAGCATTAAAAAAAATTGTTGATATATTTATCAAGGAAATCGAAATCGAAAATCATTTTACTTCGGATAGTTGTACCAGTAGTTTTGGAGGGTTCTGATGTAGCTTTGCAAAAAAAAGAACAACAATTTGAAATTCAGAACAAATTTCGCTAGACCTCATTCCTCGTGTTATGATCTGGTATCTTTTGTTTCTCGCGGAACCTCTTCAAACTCGGAGGCCTGGTTACAACAAAGACACTCCTTGTAGATACTACAATATTCCTATAAGCATTCACTGGTGAAGTTTGGGCGGTTAGTCGTTCATCTGGCACTTAATGGAAACACAATGGTTTTTATCATTGTGTAAATAGCCTATTGTTCTGTTCAAATGTCCATTGTATTTCTCGTCCAACGTTCGCCTGCCGCGACTAGAGAGGGCTGGTTGGCCTAATTAAGACACAGGTGTCTCTGGCACCCCTCCCAGCACCTCCTCCTCTCACAATCGCCTCTCCGAGTAATTGGGGTAATAATCGGTATATCGTCTTATGCTCCAGTTACAATAAATGACAGGGGAGATTACTCATTTTTCTCCCATCCTCTTTTGTTATATGTTGTCCGCGTGTGTGTTTGTTTGGGTTATGGCTATAAATTAACGGATCACTTTTAGTTAATGTTTAATAAGACAAACCGGCAAGGTTTACCGGGCATTCCCTTTACTATAGATAATAACAGGTTAAAGGTCACTTTAGCGTTATTTGACACATTTTGAGAGTATGTGTTGGTGAGCAAACGTCACTGTAAATTTCTCGCCTATACCTGCACGTCACTGTGTATCGCCCCGGTGTAATTGAGAAATCTGCCCGGATTTTTTATCAATGGACTTATGTGTATATACTACTGGACATATATATGCTTACCAGTGATAACCAACGACCAGAGCCATAGACTCAAAAATGATGCCAACACAGCCGACAATCACTGTAAGATTATAGAATCCGCGCAATATTTATTTCATTTTGCTGAGATGGGCGTATAACACGTGCATTAAAACCTTCTATTGATAATGACTTCGTCCGACAAAGGCCGACAGGAAGTCAACAAAGAATTAAACTAGATTTAATACAGATTTTAATTATTTACTGTTGGTGGAGTTTCAATTGGAGCTCTTTTGTGAAGCTTGCAAAATTGACAAAACGCTTTAGCGTCACTCATATAACACCTGATGGTATCATAACGGGATATTCCCCGAATCGTCGACTTTATCGTCTGTATAGTCATCGTTTTTCATCGCCAGCTGTTTACATATGATGAATTGTGCCGTCCTAGCGCTTTTCCTGCTACAAGTAGGTATTTTTTATTCATTTGCAATGACACATTTACTCAGTATTTGTCTAACTGTGTGAACACCTGTATATTCTATTACTGTAAAATATGAACTGTTTGAAGATACTTTCTGTCATGACGGGGATTTTTTAAAGCATTTCTTATTCGTATTTCAACGGCAATCACGACATTAATTGACACTACAAATATTTTAGTTTACAATATTAACTTAATTGCTTGTGATGTTAATGCAAATTAGAATTAACACCTTCGGATGTAAAAATGTATAATACATCTGAAAATTTGTGTTGTTCTCTCTTGAAACTCGTGTTTGATTCCTAGTGGGTCTCTCAATGCATCTTTGTCCTTGGTCCGCGACTAAGGCAAAAATCATAGCCTGATAACATTATTGCATGATTTGAATCTGTTGACAATAGATATTCACAACACAATAAAAAAAAAGAAATATTTGATAGCACTTTTAAAATAATATTTGTGTTGAAGTACACATTTTGAGTTTTTATGTATATCATAACTTTAATAAAATATCATCTCAGAAGATAAAGCAAGTTAATGTTCCGAACTTATCAAAGATAACGACCACTAGTACACCTCGTCATATGTCGTGGTCTTGGTATAGAAATGATAATAGATATACCATGCCATAAGTCGTAATCTGAGCTTAGCAGTGGTATCAAACATACCACGCCATAAGTCGTGATCTGAGCTTATCAATAGTAACAAATATACCACGCAATAAGTCGTGATCTGAGCTTAGCAATGGGAGCATATACCACGCCATGAGTTGTGATCTAAGCATAGCAATAGTAATAAATATACCTCGCTATAAGTCCTGATCTGAACTTTTATAATCTAAATAATGATAATATCTAACAATCATAATTCGGCGTATATGCGTAAGCAGTATCCAACTATTCGTATTTTAGAATCTATGCTGAAAGTGACGATAAGAATCTATGCTGAAAGTGACGATAAGAAATCATCTCCCATCATCCGAAATCGCTTGATCATATTTCTTAAATTCTATTAACATCTTAAGATGAATTAACGCGAAAATATTGAAAGTCTTGAAGAAATATGATAATCAAAAAATCGAAGTTAAGACCGACGCTAGTTTTACGTTTAATATTGAATTTAAGTTTTATCTTAAATTACTCGTTGTTACATTCACAGTAATACACTTAGAACATGCATCAGATTGTTTTCATTGTTAGATAATTACAAAGACATGACTTAGATTCATTTAACTGATATCGATATTTTAGGCATAGGACAAATATAGCTCCTTTATATGCAGTTAACTGTTTTTATATTGAATTCATCCCCAGGAAACTTACACATTAACGAGCAGAATGATTTATTAAGTGTCGAGATTCTATAAGATGCAGGTGGCTTCATTTTGGTAATATCGGTCAAACTGAAGTATGGCTTTGCCGGCTAACGTCAAATTTATTTACACTTTTGTCGGTTTTTTGGTCATTATGTGATATACCTCTAAACTATTGTGAACGAATTCACTTCAAAGGAAGATGGGTATTTAAGGCTTTAGGTGGTAAACGAAAAAACAGTTTCCGGAACAAACTGTCGACCTGCTGGCAATACATGGTAACAGCTTAATAACGTTCGGTAAAAATTTGTAAAATCTAATTTTTCGATCATAACGCTGTCCCGTTAAAAATCCCCAAAATAATTGTCTATAATGTAGTAGACTTGTCGTTTTCTAGTGTGGATGTTCCATAATGTTTAAACTGCAATAGCCACAGACGTCTCGTTATCAAAATATTTTCTCTTCGCCTGTTTTATCGTGCGAGTATTTGTTGACAGTTCAACATGATACTTGACATACCAACTGTTACGATGTCCTTGACGTTACGTAACCCCACTATAGGCCCAGCCCCAACCGACACCCATGGACAGATCCTCTTTGTGTGATACGCAGGTAGTTATTATGCAAGGCGTTTATAAACAAGCAATTCGAGTCCTTATTTCATTTGGGGTTTTAAAGAATTCATTTAGATAAAGTATAAAAGGGATTGTTCTTAAAAAGAAGTCCGAAACCGCCCACATAGGGAATAGGTTTAAAACATTCTGAGTAGTCCGAAATTTGATCGAGTTATTTAGCGGTAAAAAGTGCATGTCTTAAAATGTTGTTCCTCCCCTTCGGTTATCTCTAAAGATAAAAGAAACATCAATTCAAACAAATGTTATGTTTAGCACACTTGGTGATTCAGTGTCGGATATGATCAAATATCTTCTACCTATCTAAATAGCCTTTGTTTTCAGTCTTTGTCGCCAAAAGGATCTTCTGAAATATTTTAATGAGAAAGAATCTTGTGAAGATGTCAGAACCTTCTTTTCAAGCATTAATGGGTGTTTTTAATCAAATAGGTTGGGAAGTGAGACTTTTTCTTGTTTGTAGTCCGTCTGATTTCAACTGCTCAATTGCAAATTATAGAAATACGCTTGACTTTTTTTCTGGTTTGTCGTTCGATTTCAACTGTTCGATTGCAAATTACAGAAATACGCTTGTTTTGTCAGATTTTATTGCGAAGTCCATCCGATATCTTATAGCTTTTGTATGCTTAAAACATGGCTTGTGTTTTGATTCTGGTCAACGCCTGGGATAATTACTTTATTGTTTAACATATACATTCACCTTGAGATGTTTTGTGATTTATACTTATTTCAGGATATGTTATTGTCCTGATGTGGTGATAATACGTATTTAACAACGGGCCTGCATACAAATGCCATTTTCTTACCATCAAACAAATAACAATGCATTCTACATTTGCTGGGTTTTATTAGTTTAATGTCCAATTAACAGCAAAGGTCATGAAAGGACGTGCCAGGTTTATTGGTGGAAGAAAGCCGTAGTGCCAGGAGAAAAACCACCGACAAGCGGCCAGTACCAGGCAACTGCCTCACATGGAATTCGAACTCGCGACCACTCGGTCACCATGGCCCCTTGTACAATTGCACATAGAATTGGATAGTGTGATAAATAAATAAACATAACTATCATTTATAAATACAAACAAGATTACAATTCATTTGTTAAAGTAAATATCCTGGTATCAATAATAAATCTCAACGATTGTGTGGATGAAATTATTCATCATAACACTAACATTTATATTTTTTATTTACTTATTATTTATATATTTGATAATCATTCTTTTTTTCAAAATCTTCTTTATTATCATTATACTTTACCACAAATATAATGCTGAATATACTTATAAATTACTATACAATTACAATACGATCGCAGACATTTTCATTATAAGATACATTGCAACCAAACTTTTTGTCCCACAGTGACCAAAATGTTAAGAATCTTCCCCTTTGTCTACTGTAGCCGTTGTCCTAATTCGCCGGAATTTCAGGCGATAAGAATTCTAATTGATCTCAGGTTTTCCAAGTGACAGAAAAGTTCAATGTTTAGTTTTTGATCTTGCCCTTTTCCTATGGTATATTAAAGGGGAGTCGTGTGAGGGATCACCCCTCCAGTGTGATACGCACCCATAGCCAAAGACGCCTTCGCTCTTATCAAAACACAAGTCCCTCTAATTAACGCAAGTGATGAGATGAAAAAAGTATGAAACCAATGTCCTGTTAAAGATACATTAAGAAAGTATCAACTTGGGTGGTAGATTGGAAATTGTACAAAAAAAGCATTAAGCATAGTCTTTGTCAATCCGATATTTGTTTTCCGTTGCACATTTTCATAACAATGAGCAATCTTCAGAACAAATGTTTATTTTGATACGTGGTCTGTTTTTACTGATAAAACCACTGTGTTTTGCTTTTCACGCGACAGGAAGAGGGATACAATTTGTAAAATCACACCGAAAGCTGACAGGAAATCTACCGGTCAGGAAATGGATGTTACAAAAATATATGTAAATATATTGATAAGGGATGAAGCGATAACCTCATTTAACTTGCACTGATAATGAAAAAAAACAACCATTTTAGGTGATGTTTTGCATTAACATCTGGTGAGGTGAAAGGATGACGATGTTATCAAATATCTTTATAAATTACTGTTTTCCTGTCGGAAATATTTTTATGGACAATATACTATAAAATTAGACAGAGGAAATGGTGGGAACTTCTTATATTTGTTGCCCTTCTCTGTACAAAAGAACGTTAATGGGCGAAGGAAAGACTAGCAGTTTATAAATTCTGTGGGAAACATCGTACTAAACCCACACGAAGTCCTTGTCTGTAGGTGTTTTGAGTGTCCTCACTCCTTGTATTAAGTGCTTGTCGCTGTTCTACAGGGTCTTATCATACTCCTGGACGCACCTGTCGCGTCCGGATCACCTCAGTGAATTTCTCATGACATTATTGACTAATTCGAAGGCGTTCCGAATGTCACCTGTCATAGATCTTGTTAGATCGTCGCCACCTTTAATCTCATATTTATCATGGTATCACTGGCATATCGACTTCTGTCTTAAAACTTTATTTGAGGTGACAGGGTAAAGGATTTAGGTTTCAGCCTTAAAACACTGGATCACTTTCACCTCTGATCTCTGTGATCCTACACCACTTAGGATTCATGCAGTTGTACACAAAGCCCCTTATATTGCTCCTCAGCATATAATATATGATAATGCCCAATCTTAACACTACAACTGCCATACTTTACGAGTTAAGGGCTTGACCTAGATATCACATTACCCCTTAAAGGGCTCGTATAGATCCCCCTTCACAAAAAGAGTTGGACTGATTTTTGGGGTTTGTGTTTCGATGAAACCCAATTATCCCAGAGTATGTATCAGTTTAAACTGGGGTTCGTGAGGTTATACGTACTGTATATCGTCGTAAATGTGATATCTACCATTATCCCGTCACAATTAAATCCATTTATCTTGGTCAGAATCCTCCGTGGATATAAACGACTGTCGATGGACGTATCGTATTGTTACGTATGTATTGTTAAGAAACGTCCGGATCAGATGCAAACGTAAGTAACGCGCTTTTAATGTGGATGAATTCACATTTATGTCCAAATTAGAGGTTACATTTCGGCCAGAATATACACTCGTAAACAAGTATAATGTAATACAATACTAACAGGATAAATATGGTCTGACTACTTTAGGTATAGTAAGATATATAATCTAATTTATTATACACTCTACTTCACAAATAGTAGTTTTAAAGAGCATGCAGCTTTTGTATCTATGCTTTATAGGCTAAATATCGATAAGATAAATGAAACACAATTAGAAAAATAAATGATTTACGAACGTATAATCTAACATAGTTCTGTGAAATGATCGGCGATATCTTAGTCCGAAGGTAAAATTGTTATCAGGTCAACACGAGGCTTGCCGAGTGCTGACAGAAACGAGAGCTGATATACCCTGTCCACCTGAAAGACCCGTTTTTGTCCATATACCACGTGATACACGATAGCGTTTGTGCGGGACTAGTATCTCCATTGCTGATAGAACGCAACTCTATGTAATTATCCCGCTGAAATAACGTTAGCGTGGGTTATTGTATTTAAACGTCATTTCATCATTAATAGAAATAATACTCCCGTACAAACGTTATCGGGTATCACGTGGTACGTGAATAAATCCATTATAAAACTATCGCATTTACACCTGTTCTCAAAATTGATGACGTTGCAGAAATGTGCGCCGCATTAATTGATGACGTCACGTCATTGTCTGGTTAATTGTCTTCTCCCTACCCTAGTATTTTTTTTCTCTTTCAAATGCGAGGCTGCCATATAGAGTAAGAAAGAATAGTAGAATATTTCATGGATCTTTCAAGTGGACAGGCTTACTTCAATCTGAGTTTAAAAAAACATTGACCAGTCAAAATTTTTCAATGTGATTGATATTCCTGTTACATGGACAGACCTATGTTTCATTCTCATTCTTCTATTCTCCCAAGAAAAAAAAAACAGTTGTCGACATCACAAGGAAGTCGCAATGCGTCAAATATAATAACGACTTCGACAATGATTTCCGCATGTACTAATGACATCATGTCATTGTCTGGCGCGCCTCTTCACTACTCCAGTAAAAGACAGAGTTGTCTTTTCCCTAGCAACGACAATGTATTCCTGTAAAGAATATGAGAAATATTAAAGTGTTTTACCTTGATATGCATTGATATTCCCTCAATCACCACCAATCTCATTTAGTTTCAAGGACGGCCTTTTTTTATTACACATGCGTTCGAGTAAATCTACCTATCTCAAGGCATCGGTTAATTTTATGTTGAGTCTAGGAACCTCATTCATTAGCGAGATAAGCCCTGCTTGGTACTCGAATGTTTATGATTCCATGTCAAACTTACCAAATAGTCAATGGTCGGCTTATAGAAACATAAACATTATGTCTCTAAATTTGCTGCTGTCATCAGGAGTAGACTATCTTGGACGGCAAAGTTTATGCAGTAAGCCGTATAGCTGACTTGGTTTGCTTGTGTAGATATTTCGATACACATATTGATGCATCTATGCGCAATATACATTGATACGCATCGCGTAGACAGAGTGTTGTCAAGGGGGTCAAGTGGTTCGGCGGAAGAATATACACAATTTGTGATAGTATCGGTGACGATATCAGGCTCGATTGACAACAAATTGGTCTGAGTCACATCAAAAACTTCCGGTTTATCTGGGTGTTGGCCCACATCCGGTGTCGAGAATTCATGCCGGAACAGAACACCCAATTATACCCATGGCAGTCAGAATCACGATAAAATCGTTTCCCACAAAAATGATTATTCGAAAGATAGATACATATGCACATATTATGTATCATATGTCCTTCCCAACTGAATTCTCTTCCGCTTCTAGTGTCTATAATTCCAACAATATACCCTGATCATGATAAAAACAAAAACAACACGTAGAAGACGAAAAATAGATATGTATGAAAAAGATATTTTATCATCATAATTTCTCGTCAATATGTTGTATGTTGTTTTCCTATTTTCATTCAAGTTCTGTTTTTAATTCATCTTCGAAATAATTAGTCTAATTTGTCACCCTTTGACCAATTCATTTATTTTCGTTTCAGATATTGAATATGGAATATAATAACATTTTTGATCATTGCGTCTAGCTTTGCAATAAATATAATCTTACGAAAATAAATAACATTTGATCATTAGCTAATAGTGAATATTTAACATACGTGTTTTTAATAATTTAATGACCTTTCAACTGTTCTTAAATGATAGCTTAAATATTTTTTTCCATATTAATTACCATTCAAATGTTCTTAACAAAATAAATTACCTTTCAACTGGTTTTAACCTAATTAATGATCTTTTAACTGTTTTTAACCTAATTAATGACCTTTTAACGGTTCTTACCATAGTAATGATCTTTTAACTGTTCTTATAAGGTTAATGATCTTTTAGCTGTTCTTGCCATACTTATGACTTTTTAACTGTTCTTACCATATTAACGACCTTTTCACTGTCCTTAACATAACCAAACTGCTCTTACCAAATTAATGACCTTCTGACTATTCTAACATATCAATCACTTTTTAACTGGTCTTACCATTTTAATACATTTTCAACTGTTCTTAACCTAGATAATGACCTCTTTTGTTCTTACCATATTAAAGACCTTTTAACGGTGTAACAAATACCTATTGTGCCTTCTTTTCTGAATTCACAGATGTTCCTTTCATTATAACTTTCGTTTTATGTCAACCTTACACGAAAACCTATGTAAGCCAGTTTTCACATCCCCAACCTACATATACCAGTGGTAATTAAGATATATGGGCTATCAATACATTTTTATGTGCCCTACTTGTGATAGTCTAGTGAAACATCATAAGGCTACATGGTTAATGGAGCGTGACAAAGATCACCGATATCAAAGGGAGACAACTCTGTGTTGAAATGCTTACTTTCACATCACGTAGCCACCGGATGTATGTGAAAACCTATTGAAGTTGACGCTTATAATTGATCAAGATACTTTGATTCTTTAATAAACGACTTGTCAACTTTACAGGATACAAAACTGTTTTACATCTCATATATTACTGAAGTTAAGTTTACCTTTTACGTGAGGAAAGAACATCAAAACCTTCTCCTTTTTGTGATTAAACAACTCTAACTCAAATACATAAAAATAATCACAAAAATCACAATATTTTTAGTGTTTGTTATCAATATTTTTTTTCGAAGTAAACCTAACAAATCTTTGCATAGTTGCGTCATTAAGAGTATTTTGTAAATGCTTGCTATCGAGGTTATACAGCTACACTCGGCCAGTAGAGTGCTGTAGTGTTGTATCGACACAACGAGTCCACACAGGTGGCTTCTTTTTATATCAAGGTTAACATCTAGTTAAAGTTCTATTTACACCATTACATCGTACAGATAAAACGTTGAGGTTAACAGATCAGAGGTCGTGTACATGAATCAAATCAGCATTATTAGGGTTTGTATGAATGTGATGCATAAATGATTGATATACATTATTGTGTCTTTCGTGGTTAAATTATATTTGATAAAGAGAGAAATTGTCTCATTAAACTCAAAAGGTCGGACTTGGTCTCTCAGCTGGAAATGGTGTTAATGCTATTGATACAACGTATCAGCACAGTCCAGATCTGGTGGGATAGTTGTGAGATGTCAGACAATCTAAGTATAGTGACCGGCATGTAAAATATAGCATATTGTGACAATTCAGCAACAAGTATTACGGTCAAGTGGGAATATGGCCGACACATAAGGTTTCCAGAAAAGCCTAAAACATGGGGGCTTGTTGCAATATGTCAGATACCTCACATTTGCAATAAAGACTAAAAATTGTGCGTTAGTGCTAATATGTCAGACATTTTAGTCATTTGCTATAATGGCCAAGGGTTGGAGGACAAGCTTCAATATGTTAGCATTAATGACACAGAGGATGGTTCTAATGAGGGATCAACCAACTAAATAAAAAAAGACCTTCGAAATGGCCCGTGTGTATACAAGATTGAGCCCAGGATAGAATTTTAACCCGGCCGCTGATTGGCTGGCTAATTATGAATTTCAAAAGTAAAAATGTTTTCTGACAGGTAATTATTCCTAGATAACCATAATATCAATTTGGAAATTCATATTGAGATTTAGGTTCAAAATATCAATTTTGATAATGAATAGGTAAAAACATTAGAATTTCCGGATATTTCAGTGCAAAATGCGCCTGATTTCAATAAAACTACTCTGGTTGGAGTTTGAGCAGAAGGACCCAAACTTTTTTTTCTATCTAGTGTTATATGAGAACCTAGACTTTAATTATAGAACACAATACCTAACTAATATTTCTTTGTTTTAATAATACAGTACAAAACTTTAAAAAAGTTTAACACTGTGGTCTATGTAAAATCATTTAGTTGGTTGCTCTCTAATGACAATAAGCCAGACAAATTCCCCCTACCACATCACAGTGAGAAGTGCCACTGGTAGGTTACCTTGTTTGAGAGATATAAGGCCAATATGATTTTAAACGTGTATCACTTGACGACATTGTCGGATATGTGACACGTGTGTCCCTGACCAAGATGAGGGAGGATAATTATCATTTATCATCCTTGCAATTGTCCCTAATCATAATTTGTCCCCATCAGGCGCGCAAGGACAACTACTCTATTACATCAGATAATCGCACACAATGTTACGTGGGAAGCGGTAATGTCATGAACGATTCGGGAGAGCAAATGTTACGCAAGAGCGCCTAAACTCAATCCAACTAAAAAGAGAATAAACGATTTATAATAGATTTATTAACTAAATGGCGACATTTTAATGATTTAAGCTCTCTTTTGTGCCAGAATTATCTTTATTTATATTATGTAATTTACAAAATTCAAACAATAACAGTTCTATTATCTTTGATATTTCGAAATTGTAATTAACATTTCAAACATTTCATTCTTTTTGTTCGAGATAAAAATCACATCACACATCAGAAGATTTCTTTCTAGTCGGCACCAGGCCGTAATTGATGATTAAATGTCGTTTGTATTGCTATATACATTTTTAACTCTTGATGCAATTACATTGTTGAAAGACTTTTTCGTTTCATATTTTACATGGGAAATACATTATGTATCTTAAAATCGGTTATTTATTTGAATTATTTGAACAGGTCTAGAGATCAGATACACTGCGGATCGTAAACCAGATAAGGACAATCTAAATAGGCTATTCATAGAGATTACGAGTAATTTCGTCTGCCATTAGGTATTACACTGGCCTGTGGTTTACATGTAGTAAATACTTAAATATTAAACGTGGGAGAACTACATAATAAACAATAATGTACCAACGTAATTTACCACGGGTTTGCAGAAAACCTATCTGCTTGCAAGGACAAATATACCAGAAAATGTAACACAGCAATTGAAGGAAAAATTTATCTAGAAGGATTCGAATCGTTCTATAGAGAAAAAAAACCCTCTACAGATAAATTATGAGCGGGATTTCTGATCATATAAATGTACTTATTCTCTGGTTTTGACAATTTGACCTCTCAGATATAACGATTATATAGATATTATCCATTTCTTGTCAAACATTTCATGTGGGTGTTTTTTCCTGTCAGTGGTTATTTTTCTTCTTTTATTCTAATGTTGGTCTCTTTCCTTTGCATTGATGGTGTCGTTTTATGTGTCTGTTTGAATTTTTGTAATGTTACTTGTTATTTATACAATAGTTGCATGTCATGACAAGTTCTAGTAAACAAGTTTAATTGGTGTGAATAGTTGCATTTTGTTTTCATGAACCGACCGAAGCTCATAACATGATATTTGACTCCAGACTTGATTCAATAACTGTCAAAACTCGCGTATAATACAGTGTAGAGTATAATAAAACTCCGCTGATATTGTCTATAAATTTCTACTTTTACATCTTCAAACCTTCATTACCATTCATCATACCTGACGTTTCAATAAGGTGCGTTCTATTGCGATGTCAGGTAGTGTGGTGTCGGGTAGGTGACGAGGAGCGCTTTATTTACCTGTAACCACTATCGTTAGCGAACGTCACTCAGGGTCACATCTCTGCCGAATGGAAAGGACATGAACTTTGACACATGGCCTTTGACATGACCTTGTCTATGACCTATGACACAGACATCTGTGCCCTCCCCCCTCCCCTACTGTTTGGAATGTCAAGTAAGTTTAAAGATACCTGCGTCTCATTGCATGTATAACAAATATTACTAAAATGTACATCATACTTGTTTACTTATTCAATAGAGAATCTCATCCAAAGGGCTAGGTTATATGAAATTCATTTAACGAGTTCAATAAGTTGATATACCTTTAGGTGAGTGTCATATTGTTTTTTTTAATAAATTTTAATTTATTTAATACTACGTAGCTACGAATATACGATTCTATTTACCAAATTAATAATATTTATATTTTAATGGTGAAATCAGGTTAAGATTTGTCGTTTCCGTCTACAAGACCATTTTTTCGACGTAATATTCTGATTATGACGTAATATTTACATGTGACGTCAATAGTGTCATAATTGTGTATCATATTATAATGACATGGGCGTATTAGGTGATCGGATGGTGTAGTGGTTAAGCCACTCGCCTTTCACCTAGCCGGCCGGGGTTGATCCCCGGCACGGACGTGAAAAGGTCAGGGTGACCTGCCCGATCATGTAGGTTTTCTCCGGGCACATATCTCTCTAAGACCCCTCGCGCACTTTCATCCGGGCCATCGAAAGTATTTCTTGCAAACATAAGGATTTTCACCATTTTTCTCAAATTGTACGCTCCCAGGAACTTCCAAAATCCAGGGAAATCAGGAAAAATATGGTTGAAAAAGAACCATATGTATGAAGAAGTAAGTTTAATTAACAACGGTCGCCATATAAGTTAATTGACATGGAAAGTAAATGTTGAATATAACTAATCAAATCAAATCAAGCTTTAACTTCTATTTAATATATGGTTTGTATGATCTTCCGAAAAATAAACTCATCAAAAGTGAAACAACATGGTAGTTCAATAATGCGTTCAAAAAATGACTGCTCCTGGAATTATTTGGGTCGCGTTGTTAAGATGTCTCGACATATAACCAAATAAACCAAGTATAACTATAAGTTCCCATCACCAGGTTCTGACCGCTGGTCCTTGGTTTTCTCTGGTTTTTCACAACTACCAAACCTGGACGTCCTTAAATGACCATGGCCGTTAATAGGACGTTAAACTAGATAAAACAAATAAATGTAATTATTATGAAGAATATTGTTTCAATGACATATCACTGTATGGAATTCGCTCTGAAATCAGTTCTATGAATTTCTCATTATATTTCAAATAAATATCTAACCTAATTCATGGTTGTCTTTCCGTTATCATCTTCAGGCCAGCTAAAATCTTTGACCCTTGCCGAACTTTTTCTTTATGAAGGTCATGCACGTGTGTGATTGAATACGTATTTGTTAAGAGGAATTCTGTAACACATGACGATACATAACGTAATACATAAATCAAAGATAAAATGGCACGAGTGTACTGGTGTAACATATGACCTGTACATTGTATAGAGATTGGTGTATATTGCAAATTGCATTCCCCCATATTCGCGTGTCATCTCTTACCCCGGGGTGCCTGGTACCAGCACGCATGACGGGTCATTAGGGAGGACCGTGGGGCGGGGATTTATAAACGGGTTGCAATGGGAGGGTGACAAGTTGTATAGTCGACTGGGTGGTCCTACGATACACACTGTTGCTGTATTGTTCAAAGATACTCACTTGTGGAAAGAAATTCCGCTGATGCATGATACTTGCTCGATACTATTGGTAAAAGATGCAAGCATCAGATAACGAATATTTCCTTGAATTCATTTATATTACTGTTTGTATGTGTGGGTTTATTATTATTATTATTATTCATGTTTTTTTTTTTTTTTTTTTTTTTTTTGGGGGGGGGGGTAATTTATATTTATAATATATATATATTTTTTTAAGTTTCTTTTTCCTGCCTTTTTGCCGAGACACTGCTTCATACTGCATTTTATAAGAGAGGCACAAAAACGGTTTAAGATCTAAATTTTTCATTTAAGCATAGCATTATCTTATACATAGCAATAAAAGTACAAAAGTACTACACTGTAGTTATCTGATATGTGAATTTCGTCCAAATAAATCCATTAAACTGTAACGTGTCAGCTCACACCTGATGTAGTACGGCGTACATCTGTATGGATATGTAACAATTTATAGATAGTGTATGCGTGACTTGCTTTAACTGACACAAGCAGAATTATGCACACATTTCAAAATGTTTTAAGATAAAGTTATCGTCATCAAATTTATGTTACCGTATAATGGTTCTTTTCAGCGGAGATGTTATTTTCGTAATTTCGCGATTTATTTACATGATTATGAAAAATCTGTTTTGTGAAGCATTTTAAAGAAATAAGTACAGTATATACAGTCTAATAGAGAAATTGCGATAGTTTCAAACCGCCAAAAATATTCTCTCATTTTTTGTCCCGCGAAAATAGTATGCTTATGCGGTATCCTGGTAGCAAATTGTACCACGAGAAACGTTTATTTTTGTTGATTAAAGCGTTGAATAGAGTAAATCACACAGGAACAATACACTATGGAGTTGTACATCGGTATCAATGACTACTGATGTATACTGTAAGCCAACTTATAATATTTATATAATTCGCGGAAAAAAATTGCCGCAAAGACGTTTCAACTTCAAGAACACAGTGTGGCTTTTAAACTGTAAAACGCGAAAAAAGGTCTAAAACGCGAAATTTGATTACCACGAAAAAAAACAGTTAACAGTAGGTATTTTTCCTTAAATGAATTTAATTAATATTATTGCCTTCCGGGTGTATTTTAGAGGATACATTAAGCATTTAAACATTTTATTGCAGTATTTACTTAAATGATAATGTTACATACCTTCACAATTTTAGCGGTATACCAAGCGACAGATCAAGGTTGTGGTTGTGTGTCTAAAAAGAGGAGAATTTCATTCACCTGTCATACCCTAATAACCTTAATAAACATTTTCAATACCTTGCAAACTTGATAAATGCTGATTCAGTGAGAATGATCAATACATTTTTAATGAAACAGAACTTATCAGACCGTGACGATATATGAACAGTGACAACTCCTGCAAACCTTTTTGTAAGACACAAATTCACAAGTCACCACTCAACTTAAAAGTGTATTATGATCAGTTTAAGTTCGGGGGATAACAGTAGCGGTTTCATAGTTACATGCCTGACAAGATGTCGCGGTATTTTCTATTAGATCTTTTATGTTAAGGTTAGTGACCTCCAGCCAGGTGTTACGGTACCTACCCCCTGTTCCAGCGAAAGTGAAAACTTGTAAATGTCAGGATGACATTCATTTTACATACGACAAATACATAGTGTTAAACAAGCTGTCAACCTACCTTGTCCAAAGATTTCACACTGGCCTCTGGAAAACAGAATTAAAAGTAGGACAGACAGGTGTTCAGAAAATAGGTTATGCATTGTTAACTGTATTTCGTGACTTTTGGTTTCTTTTGCGGCAAAACGAGTTATAAAAGTTTAAAAAAAAATACGACTAATTTACCACATATTTGCATAAATACTGTCACAAAACGGTTCATATTTGCTTAAAATATGGTTTTGACGTTGTTTTTTTCTGCAATAAACAGTTTTACAATGTTATTTAATAGAAATATGCAGAGTACATAACAGACAGATAGGTGTGAAGATAAAATTGGTTATTCCTTGATTAATATTTTAGCACGTTTGGTCACTCCCTGTTAGTGACGGTTTCTTTCTATGGTTTTACCAAGTATTTGCATAACTTATTATCGAAACGTTCAAGGGATATTATCTACATTTGCTTAAAATATTGTTTTTACGTATTTTTTTGCAGTTCCACAATAAATTATTTTACAATATCATTTTATCAGAAAATATGCATAGTACTGTCGAAGTACTTTTTATTCCCCGTCAAGTTTCCTATATATGTTTATTGTATTTCTATTACGAACTTGGCTTGTAATGAAGTAATTGGGATGGTCCCTCTAGGCTTGATATAACCGTGTTTTCTAATTATCAAAAGTAAGTATGGAGTATACTCTGAGAGATAGACAAACTTCAATGTATAGTTGGCTTGAATGTGTGAACGACAGATAGTAAAAGAGAGAAAAAAATATAGTGCTGGTATTATGGTAAGGTTGAGCCTGATGATTTAATTACGATAAAATCTTTGGAATTCAAAAAACTACTAATCGAATTCTGATATGAAACTGAAAGTTTCAGCCTGAAGTACTTTATTTTTGACAGCCTAAGAAACATTAACAGTTATCGAGATCACACTAATGCAGTTTATCTAGGATCTCCATTAAACTAAATTAAGTTTACTGTTAAAATGTCTTATATCAGTAGATTTTTAAAAATCAACGATAAAGATTCTATCTGCCAGGGATTTTATAAGTATAAATTGAAATAGATAAAGGGAATTTTTAAGGTGTTTTCTATTGATAAGAAATCCATTGGACTTGAATAAAAAATCTACTTTTTAAGTCAGTCTGGTGGAAATAAGAACAATTTAAAAAGTGTTTTTATCAAATAATTGGCCTGTATAACCAAGTCATAAGTATCGTAAAAACACTATTGTGACGTCACCAGTAAAAATAACGTCTTGATCAAATCGAAACTTCGCATTATTGTTCCGTTAGACGAATACGTCAAATCTGAGCCTGATTTCGCCACTCTTATATGGAAATTTGGGTGTAAGTGTAATTTTCTTTTCAATACCTTTACTCGTTTTCATATTGTATGAATAGCACGCATTGAGGATCTTACATTCGTGTCTACGAAATGTTAAATTAATTAAACTTCATAAACAATACGATATGCCACTCCCATTAAGCCTCATGGAATACCACATTATTGAAATCGTTTAAAAAATTAATATTACATAACCACTCATATAAGAACCTCAATGTATGCTATATAAACCAGATGAAACGATTAAAGGTTTTGAAAAGAACAACGAAGAAAACATAATTTATCTGCTATGTAAGTGTTTGGAATTTATGATAATCGGGTTGTTCTTTACCAGTGATATTGACCGTAAATAGTATGTTCGTTATATTCGATAGTAAAATTCAGTAAGATAGCACTATAAAAAGTATTACATTTTTGCTGTTATAATAAGTCACGATACGATAAAAATAACATTTCATAAACACACCTACTCTTTTACGGCACTTTCAGATTAAATGCCCCTAGTCATATCAAAATAAATTCTAGCAGAGCAAATACACAAACTGGTATTTAAACACTTTTTGTTTATTACAAATGTTTTCTGATACCAGATGTCATGCGGTCACTGTGGCAGGTCACGGCAAAACATAGTTCTAATTCATTTACAGGATAGAATCTGACACCTTTAAACCAGTATCGGTGTAACAAATTTAATGAAGGTCACAAAACAGTCGTCTTAATTAAAAATGTGATATCAGCGTGAAGGTGTCAACACGAATATGTATAATATAAAATAATTCTCAACTTTCTTACCACACAATCGGGACACTGTCCCTGACACCTCGGTAACATAACATCTGGGTACGGATACGAACAACGATCCGGATAAATTGCCTTCCGTAAACGGAATAGCCAAGCCCTGAATAATCAAAATAAATATATTTGTAAACGTTCTTTATAGCATGATGTATATTATAGGGCAAGACATTGCATGCTTAGAGATTGAAAAACGCGTATATATCGTGACTAATCTAATATTTTCAAAACATTTAGCTGAGAGATGCATTTTTCTGACAATAAGTAAGCGATGTCGAAACAATAACTGTCGTGCCGTTTTTGATGAATTCCATTTGTGTGTGTAAAATGATGTGAATATCCTCAAAACGTAATGGTGTTTCCCCCATCATAAACCGCTCGGGGATATATGCAGATAGCAAAAGGCTTGCACGACCTTCGGTAAGGTTAACTGACTCTCACCTCAATAGCCCGAGGGAATCTATTATGAATCGTTGCCTACATCTTCGAGAAATTGGGGTTGAGGGATTATTGTACCGGTAGCTGGGAGTTTAATGATTAAATAAAATGACACGATACTATTTTTGTAAGTGATCACGCTTGACAAGAATAGCGACGGATTATCAGCTTGATAACGTGTTTACAAAACGTAGACTCGTTACGAAGACTTGAAAACACTTCAAAGTACTTATCTGTAAATAAAATAAGCTTTTAAAGGGTACAGCACCCATGAAGGAAGCTTACATTTTCTGCTTTACCGGATATTAAATGGTGAAACATTCAGATACCTTCATGTAGCCTAACAAAGTCTTCTATCTTGATATCAGATATATCAGAGTGTATTGTTAAAAAGGCGAGAATGACATCCCCATTTTGATTGCATCGTTACATAGCTTTTGTATACCGATTTCGGTGAATCTTTTTATCTGCCGGAGGGACATGTTTAGGGGTCAAGGTCAACTCACCGCGACACCTATTTTTAACAAAGACTAGCCAGTCCTGTAAAATACCCCCACACGTAAAGCCGTCAGCACGGGGCGGGGAAGAAAGACTGACTATATAGTGACACGATTAAAGAAACGCGGATCAATTTCACCAATGTAACGCACACAGTAACATTGTCGCTTGAGTGATTGGAGATGTAGATTTCATCACAGCTGAAATGTCCCTTGCTTCCTGTTGTCAGCGCGCGGTGTTTACAGATTCTAGTTTGTTCATGGAGAGAAGAATGTTTTGATCGTGCAAATCGGTCGTTTTCGGAGAAGTAGTTCTCTTCTTATCAGCCGGGTGGTGTATTAAATATAACGATACTCCGCTATTCTCAGCAGGATGCTAACAGATTGACACTATCGGAAAATATTTAAGTGTGAAATGTGTGTGATATTGAATTTATAACAGTGACATTTTAGTTGAAATATGTACCGTTAAATTCCTTCACTCAGTAGCAAACATACATAACCAAGAGTCACTGTTCAATTTTTGGATTGACTGAAACCCGATGACAACGGTCCCTATGTTACAGTTTGGTTGTTTCTATATAACAAGTTGACATTGGATTATTATAATGATATTACAATGGAGATCACATCAGTTTTCTTGCTGGTGTTTTTGGTAAGTAGTGTTTTCCCAAACACGTGGCTGTTGTCTAACCATATATCAGTACACTGTCAGTCGAATTCCTTCAGAAACATTGATAACTCTTCTGAACAAATACGATGAGATAATGTATGGACAGAGAGCAACAGAGTCTGCAAAGTATCGTGAACTTTTTATCGGCTAACCTAGTCAATGTAAACATAATCAAACGGACTGCATGACCTTTGATGGGTAACGATAGAACCTTATCATGACTTAATGGATAACAAATTAGCGAGACGCCATAGATATTGTATGTTTTGGTGATGCGACTGAAAGATAATCCTATGTTTAGAGTTTGCATGGCCCCTTTGTATATTATTTACTTTATAGAGAAGAAAGTCAAATATGCTCTTGAAATCTCTTCTTACACAAATGTTAAACATAGTTGTTCTAAATGTCTAAAAATAACATACATGCTATTAATCAAACTAAGTAGTGACCTATTTTAACCAGCGCATCATAAAACCACAATTGATCGACTGAATGAGTAAGTATAAATTCCACACTACAATCAATAGGAGTTTTCACACTTCAGTGACTACAAAAGCCGTTGACATTAACAAAATTGTTCAAAGATTGTACTTTTTACATTGTTATTCATTTTTTTTCATTTTTCCCTATGCAAATTTAATTACCTCTAGCTATCTCAAATCTAGTTCGCCAACTGTAGGCCTAAAACATACAGTTTCAAAGTGTACTTAGCGAAGGCTGTTGATTGTTTTAGTGAAATTCAGGGTTCCGACTATAACGTTGCTTGCCACTGACAGAGAAAAATGCTGAATAAAATATCAATATTGTGTAAGTCACTTAATATGAAAACAGAGTAAGTTACTTAAAATCAATATAGAGTAAGTTATTTAATATAAATATTGAACTAGTTACTTAATATGAATATAGAGTAAGTTACTTAATAATGAATACAGAGTAAGTTACTTAAAATCAATATAGTAGTACATAAAGTAAGTTTTAATATATGTAATTATACCAATATAGAGTAAGTTATTTAATATCAATAGAGTTAGTTATTCAAATTCAGAAAAAGAGTTAGGTGTTTGATATAAAAAATAATCTGTCAACATATATCTCAGTTTTATGCAAGTTAGTGAGAACATCAGATATTTGTTTACATCTAAAAGCATTATTTAGCATCAAATATACTAGTAACCCATTACACCTAAATTCATCGTAACTCATTCAACAAGGTCCCGTGGGATTTATAACGTGTTTATAAGCTCTATCTAAGCGTGACAACATATTAAGTAAAACTAATTTATTCGCAGCCATTCGATAACCTTATTTAATATCAATATTTGAGATAAACACACCTGGCGAAGCCCCTTTGAATATCCATTTGTGTAATACAACACTCAGCAGACCAGCACTTAATAAAGTTCGCGTAACAGTATTGGTGTATAAGGATTTGTTGTCCGAGCTCAATACCAGTATGACATCGAGGGCGTACACTGAATGAGAACGTTTCGTCTACCGTTCATCTTCAACAAATTATCACCCACGGACTCCGGGTTCACAAGAAGACATATCCGATTTTTTATTTTTTATTTTTTATTAAAACTAGATAGTATTGATACTTTTTTTTCAGAACTAAACACAGGCATGTCCAGCTGTTCATGATGGGTTTTATACACTAGTAGCTTTTTGTAGTTTTTTTTATTTTATTATTTATATTAGGGTGTTTTCAGGTACCAGAGGATGGCCAAGAGACAGAAATTTTGTCAAAGAGAAGACATTTGTACTGTTTAGATTAATTATTAACAATAATGACGTTATAACAACTATGTCCATGACTTAAGATGAAGTTAAAACAACAAATGCAAGGCTCCCCGTGTATATCTATGTTAACAGAGGAAACCCATTTTTACTGTTTTGCCGCGTGGCATAGTGTTAGATAGTCAACAGTACTACGCGGTATTTAAGACAAAGTTGTAAAACATGAGACGACCTGCGGTACGGAAAGTAACATCTTAATTTATCTGTTTAAAATTGCTCGTAAAGTGATATGTGTAATATTAACGGTGAAATGATAGCATTTGGCAGTTTTACGGTTAGAAGTTTAATATCGAAATCCGTTTCGAAAACGAAGTGGGCCTTTAACTAGGTTATCTTGACTGTTTTGGCCTATATACATATATCACCTCCTATACTTCATTAAAGGGCACCTTTTGATATTAGTATTAGTCATTTGAATATTGATACGAGTATGTTTCCATTCTGTAGCGTCAAATGGCATTTTCATCAAACAAATCATTTCGTTATACACATTGTATCATAGTGCTATCTGACTGAAGCGTACCCCAACCAGGCCTTATTATACTGACAACGAACAAACTACGTTATTATGTTGTCGTACCAAGTGATTCACTGTTACAAAGAGTATCAACATATACATACTGCAGTCTCCCAAAAAACGCACACAAACACAACACACCACATACACGGCAATACGTCGCACACACAACACACCACATACACGGCAAAACTTACGCACACACACACACACCACATGCACGGCAAATTACGCACACACAACAGCACCACATACACGGCACACCACAACACCACACACACACAACACACCACATTCACGGCAGTACCCAACACACACAACACACACACCACATACACGGCAACACGCACGCACACACAACACACACCACATACACGGCAGTACGCACACACACACACACACACCACATACACGGCACACGCACACACACACAGCACACCACATACACGGCAGCACACACACAACACACCACATACACGGCAGCACGCACGTACACACAACACACCACATACACGGCAACACACACGCACACACAACACACCACATACACGGCAGCACGCACACACACACACACACACATACACGAAACACGCACGCACACACAACACACCACATACACGGCAAAACTACGCACACACACACACCACATACACGGCAACACGCACGACACACACACACACACCACATACACGGCAACACGCACGCACACACACAACACAACACATACACGCAGCACGCACACACACACACAACACCACATACACGGCAAAACACAGCACACACACACATCACACCACATACACGGCAACACGCACGCACACACAACACACCACATACACGGCACAGCACCACACACACACATACACACCACATACACGGCACACACCCACACCAGCAACACACACACACACACCACATACACAGCAACACGCACACACACACACACCACATACACAGCAACACGCACGCACACACACAACACACCACATACACGGCAACACGCACGCACACACAACACACCACATACACGGCAACCAAGCAGCCAACCAATATTGTAACATAATCTGCCTAATAACAAGTAGTTTTATTTTCAGCTTACTTTTATATTTTATCTTTAAATTGCCAATTGTAACACCCTAGTACCAGTTCTCTAGAATAAAAAGAAAGCCTATTTTCATATTCATTTCCTGAATAATTCTTGATAGTTCAACCTTAGTCCTAGTTAGTTCAAGCACAAGGGAAATCTTCGTACCCAAATAGTTTCACTAAACATTGTGTTATAGGTTTCAGCACAATTTTTGAAAATAACAACGTATTAAATTTTGCAAACAACCTGCTTCACCAGTTCTGTAGTATCAATGTAACTTTGTCCCGTTTTTGAGGCTGGATATTTTAATTTCACGATATTTTATTCTAAATTTAAGCAAACAAATCATAATCATCATTCTGTAACGTCATCTTTTTGTAACTGTATGGGAAGTGGGCTTTCATGAGCTATACATGTTTGATTTCCAACGGCACAATAAAAATGACATTATGGATTCCTTGTGAAGTCATCTTTCTACCAGACAAGTAATAAGGCAAAAGGGAAAATGTTGGAATGTCGAATGAAACATCAATATTGATAGTAATTACCCGGTTTTTTTCAAAATGTAAATTATACAATGTATCAAGAATGTTTCACTGAATTATCATGAGCAAAATTTCATCTTAATAGTATGAGTATCATGTAATGCAGCGATTTCTGTCTGTAACTATAATGGGATTTATTCCAGGTCATCAGGAATGCGATAAGACTGTAGATTGTAGAGAGTGACATTATAACATATATATGCTATCTTTATATACTTATAAACGGTCATTCACCTATTCATTCTGTTTCACATAGTCGCTAGAGCTAGATCGTCTGTGATATATACGCGGTATGTTGTTCTTAACATAACATCTTCTATTGGCAAATTCGTAACCCAACCCCACTCTCTCTTCATTCATTTCCCTTCCCTTCTCTTCCCTTCCCTCCTCATTACGTCTGATATGGTGATATGGTTCTACAAATCCAGCTTTGGCCCTACTTGCCCTTCTCGTACTCTGGATGCTCGCAGAGTCATGCCAAATGACCCATCACGTAGACTTCCGTCTTTTTGCCTTGACCGTACTAAACATGATTGTCTTTTGATTAACACTGATAGAGTTACTGGCCCGACTCAAGGGCTCGGCGCGTGCTGTGTTACCCTTATATGCCGTTTATGGCGATGCGGGTAATTCAATCATTTTGTTGTCAAATTGCCGTGAAATGATCATGTTTAGAAGTACGTAAACCACAAAATCAACAATTAAGCTCTTTAAAAGGGAAAGTCGACATGTGGAATTCCGTAATTCGCTTATGTACATGCCTAAAAGTTCATTTATATAAAATTAGAATGACACGTTACTGTTCAACGTTATACAATTCTGTTGCTCAACGCTACAGATCAATGCACTAAAATAGTTAAATATATATTAGAAGATTTTCACCGTTTTTCCTTTTCACTAGTTTTTTTTATACAATTTTATTTGCCTTTTTCGTATATATAAAACAGTACAGAGACAGATTACAAAAGACATCACTTTCTGACTCACTTTCTAACTTGGAAGAGGTATTTGTGCCTACCGGTCAAAAATAGTTCCTTTTGACTATATATTTACATGGAATACCTTGCCACAAACAAAACATATTTTAATTTCTGTTTTAGCTAATTGGCTGGTATTTTTTTAGTATTTTTTTTTTATTAGATTAATTATTTTACTGTATGTATGTGATGTTATCAATTGATCAGAAATTTTACAATTCCTGAAAATTTCAATCAGTCTTACTGTAACATTGATAGTAAATGGTTCACATAACAGTCATGCATTCACCATTTCTCGATAGTAACCTCCCCACCTCCCAACATTCGTCAAAAGGGACATTTTTCCTTGATTTTGTGTCGTGCGACAATTAAGTTTAACGTTGTTGCTTTTTTCAGATTGCTCAAGAAATCAACGCCATTGATGGAAGCTGGTCAGCATGGAGCCAATGGAGCCATTGCTCACGATCATGTGACGGAGGATTAGCCAATCAGATACGGCGTTGCTTGGGTGATAGGTTTCGATGCAGGGGGCCTGATGTGAAATACAAATTATGTAACACACAAGTAGGTCTTATGATTTTGTATTTTTCAGATCAAACAGAACTTCTCGAATTCAAAACATAACCTCAGATGTGATAGATGTAAGAATATGAAAGGAAAAAAAAACATTTTCTTCGCCGGAAAACCTAATTATGCCCTAACTGCGGATAAGACAGTTAAAAGTTATTGTAATGTTGAACATCTACAGTTGTATTTTAAGAAATTACAGTATTTCCTTTCGAGACGAACAACATACTGCATCGATGAACAGACACTTTTCAATGGATTTGTGTCCTCAGTGGCAACCGGTTGTTATGAAAACAGTCAATTTTCTCAGTTTCAAAATGGATGCTCTTGTGTCACATCCGAGGTCGATGTACGATAGTCACATCCGAGGAGTTCCTAGTGTTTGTCTAATATAATCAAAGTACTCTATTGCCCGCAGTAATATTATGGTCCACCACGGAAAATGCATCATTTTTAAATGCTAACGGCTTGCAATGAAATAATCTGAGGCAAATGGTGATAGGGACCCATGATTTAAAATGCAAACCATAACTTGTAATAATATGGTTGTACACGGTAGATACATCATTTTGAAAAAAAAACTAATGGCTTTTAATGAAATGTTCTATTAAGGCGGATGGTAATAGGGGAACCATTATTTAAATTACAAACTTCTGGACCTAGTATTACTATAACTTTAAGAAATTCTTTAACTTCGTTATCCCATATGGAATCATTGCATTGTTGTTGAAATAATCTGAAGTTAATTAACCTTCCTTAAAATCTGTCATGCTTTTCAAAGTTAAGGAATTCCTAAAAATTAATCAAGTAATGTTTAAGAAACTAAACCATGTTCCGTATCATTAGACATTAACAGTTGGAACCTGAGTACAGATTCTCAGTCAATCATTAGAGGTATTTTACTGAATTTACACTTCACAGTATCCTAATGCATCAAACGGAATGAGTTTTATTCGATTCTGTTTAATATGCGTTATCACACTCAAGTAGTTATTCTCTGAACGAAAAAACAATCAATGGAGACGTGAAATCGGACCTCTTTTTGAGGGATCCATTTCCATGCAGACAAGGTTCAGAATAAAAGAGCGTGCTCGGAATACAAAAGAAGTGAAGTTAGTTTGAATCAAATAGACAACGACAGAAAATCATTTTCAATTAAATTAATTAAAGGAGATTTTTAAAGGAGTTACTGTGGAGTCAGCAATATTTCCGGGGGTTTAATTTCGCAGATTTTTGCGAATTTCAATACCCCGCGAATGTATCACAATTACAAATTAAGCTCTCAGGTAAATGATGCTTTCAAAAAGCTACAAAAAGATTCGCGAAAAATGTATCCGCTAAATAAGTTCCAAATAGAAAGTCGCGAAATCTTATACCCGCCAAATTTAACAACTATGTATACAGATTTACTAACAATATGTCACAGACCTCTTCTGTAAAAAATCTTGTACACATAATTCAGTTGCGGCTACCAAGGTATAGACTCGATTATTATGGGAATATTTCAGTGAATGTCGCAAGCAACTTTTCCTTGGTCTTAATGAACAATGATATATCCTTGTGTCACATTTAATATGTTTAATACGATGTTATGTTTACTTTTACACTTTCATAGTGAGACGAAAAAAATATTTGAGCATAAAAATGTCTATTTTGTTGTTTATTTTGATTATATTTTAGCACAAAGATGAATTCTTAAAAATTTACAAAAAAACTGTTTTCAAAACTATGTTTTAAAGTTTTCAATTAGCTAGCTAAGGTTTAAACATGGTAACCACAAAAACATAATTCACCATGAAATGAGCATTTTTTCTTATTTTTTTTTTTTTTTTGCAGACCTGCCCCTTTACGTTTCAATCGGTTGAAGACCAGGTATGTGAGACGAGAAACACTGTCCCCATCAACGGTCGATATTACCGTTGGGTACCCCTGTCGCGACAGCAGTACCACTGCTTCGTAATGTGTGAGGATGAGAACAGAAACATTCCGAATGTAGAGGAAGTACATATCCCTGACGGAACACGTTGTGGACGGAGCAACAACTACTACTGTATAGAAGGGAAGTGTGAGGTAGGGATCTTGTGTGTCTTCTGTACATTCGTTTGAGATAACATGTGGTTGAAACTATAACTTTATTGTCCAATTGCTGTAATTAAATATCAACTGTTTGATACGCCCTTTATTTCTTGAAATTGTGACACAGTTTTTAATATCATGCATATAAACAAATTACTATTAAAACTCAGATTTTTTTTCAACTTATCTGAAACCTTTAATCATCGGGTTTATGAATTTTGTTATAACTGAATTGTTTGTATTAGATTTACTTTTGTACATTGTTATTTTATAAGACTTTTGGTCTTTATTATTGCCGAAAAATTAAAGTACAGCACCTCTTGTACATTTGGTCATATTTGCGGGAGCCTAATTTCGCTGATTTCTCAAAAATTAACACTGAACATTTTTTTTTTTTTTTTTTTGTTTAATATACATGTACCATGCATATCATGTCAAAAATTTTACGCTAATACAGGCTACAAAATGATTTGCGAAAATAAAACCGGGATAAACAGTAAATAATGAAATTCTGAACCCACAGAAATGTAACATTGAAAGTTTTATTATTGAACTCAATAGCTTATTTTGTATTTAAGTGTATTTTTTAAACAAAAAACCTCACCTGTTGCCATAATGGGTTGTGAAAACGTCAATACTGTTTCAGGAATAGGCTACTATCAAAAAATAGAATTTTTTTTTCTGGAGTTTTGAATCACGCAATTGCGATTGCTAATTTAAGAGTTCTGGTTTCCTTTATTCCAATTACCTGGTATTTTGTGGTAACTATTTTTGAATCTCGATGTCTGTTTCAGAATATAGGTTGTGACGGCTACATCGGGTCTGGAGCGGAAGTTGACGACTGTGGTGTTTGTAAAGGAGATGGTTCATCGTGCCATCCACAGCAAAGGAACAGATTGACAGGAAAGGGGCCAGATTCCCAATATCAGTGGAATGTGAGGTGGGGTCCGTGTTCAGCTACCTGTGGCGTAAGTTGTTTTATCACATTTTATTTTCATATACTTATATTCCGTATAACCGGGTTATTGCCTTGTGGGTAGGTATTGATTGTAACGTTATGTGTTTAAGAGGGTAACGTAATCCATGTAAGAAAACACGATGTGCATAATTGCGCTCACAAAATAAAGACGTCACAATACCAGAGCGAGAGGTAGCTCTTTAATATGCAAAAACGAAATAGGTCTGTTGAAGGATAAAACATGTGTTTGTGGATAAGAAAGCTTATTGTGACGTTACGATGGTTATATGACGTTAAAAGCATTGTGACGTCATTAAAAATGGTGCATTCGAGTAAGGCCGAACTCGGAGGAGAAAACGTATTATAACTATTGTATTAGGGAATAAAACGTATTAAACAATGTTACATTGGAAAGAAAATACTCTTTCATATACTGGGTATAAAGATTAAATAAATGTAGAAATATTCCACCGTTGGAGACACTGACTTAGCAGCAGACCTCGTCTGGATCTCGAATTGTACCAAGTACGATAAAATCCCATGATAAACAGGGTAGTTTTTGTTTAAAGGGTAAACTTGAATTCTATGGTACATGTACATGTATTTATGGGTTTATTTAAGTACAAATGTATTTGCACAATCATACACATTCAATCTTTTACCTACTTTTACATTAGATTTTTATTTTAAAATCATTTTACATTATTATTGATTTTATAAATATCAAATATGATAACTTGAGTAAAAAAATGAGATTGGGAAAACACTTAATATCGAACGAAAAAAGAAAAGTAAAAAAGGAGGAAAAAAAATGTTAAAAGAAATGGTTATTTGTTGGCAAGTTGGGTGTGCGTTTTATAAAATATATTACATATATAATGACACAGTTGTTCTTCAATTTTTAGAATTGCGATAAAAAATGAACAGCTAGAAAAACAAATCTGAATAAAATGGTGCATTTGCACTTTTGTGTGTTAAGGATTTTTGTGTTAAGTTAATTTACCGTAAATTCTGAAGGTATCATGATTTTTTAAATTTGTATGCATCTGTATTGGGATAAATAAATGTATCGTGCACTTACAAAATTAAAGCTAAAATGTGATCACTAAGCACGTATCAGAGATTGTAAACTAAAATCGTTTCTTTGTCATGGTTTCTAGACGTTGAATGAAACTAAGGGTTGGTTTGCATCTCGAAAGTTTAGATTTCATGAAAATGACATTACGTAAGCAGGGTTTTTTAGCGTTGATTGTTATATTGCACCTGTGGTAAACAGATAATCAGTCTTTATTATCTCCTCTAACATGTTACAATTGCATTTCTTTCTAGTGTAAATGTCACATGTCAAAATGTAATTTGGTGATCCACTGCTGATGTTGTCAACTACATGATTTGATTTCATTTCATTTCGGCGTATTTCGTTTTCCTCGAGATGGTATCAATAAGTAATTGATATCTCACGATGAAATATATCCTGCTAGATTTTAACACTTATGTGAAATTAAATAACTCAGGTCGATAGCTGTATGTTTCGCCATTACCAATGGTCCCCTTATCGATATCATCGTGCTCTGGTGAAATATAACTTTAGGTTAGGCATAATTATGTGAACAAGTTCTATTACTACAGTGTAATTTTAACTCTTTATGCAATTTGAAGATAACAATGTTTAGATAATCAAATGTATGTATGTATGAACTTAGTCATTCCAGTTATGTAAATGCACTAGACATTTTATGATTCTTTAATGAAATATATCTAAATGCATGTAGGAATTTAACGACAGTGTTTCTATCGAAAGATTTACACCATTTGTTATTTTATTTTATTCTGTTATTTTTTCATTTCAAATCATACCTGGTTAAACTAGTAAAAATAAGGTATTTAGTTATTTTAGCTTTTTAGCTTGAAACTGCCAAACTCGAATTAAAGAGGGGAAAATCGGCTAATTTCACGGATGATGCCACAAAATACTTTAATAATACAATAAAACGATTTTTCGATCCCCGGCATGGACGTGAAAAGGTCAGGGGTCACCTGCCCGATCACGTGTGTTTTCTGCGGGCACTCCGGTTTCCTCCCACACTAAGACCCTTCGCGCGCTTACATCCGGGCCATCGAGAGAGATGTATATAAGTTGTGTAACTTGTTTCTCAATTTATGTGAAATAAATGAAGTTTATATTTCTATTAAAACGATTTTAAATTTAAGCTGACATGAAAACATTAGGGAATTAGGTCGCGAAAATAAGTTTCTCTGTATTTTATCATAAAATTTCAAAGAGTATCATAGAGGAAACAACTCATGTCATATCTGTATGTCGTTTTTCAGACGGGGTACCAGACAGCAATGTTCCATTGCATGGACACTCGATATGACGTCATAACATTTGAGTCCTCGTGTAGTACGTCACGGCCTAGCGACATCACGAGAGAATGTAGGTCAAGGCCGTGTGATCCAGGGTACGTATTTTATTGTTAACATTTCTCCTAGACGGTACCATTTTAGATGTTGTTCTTGATGTTGTTGTTTTTTTTAAATATACTTTTTCTAATATTTCGCTTGATAAACAATTTCAAATGATAATAACTAGAAAATAATACTCTCTGATTCATAGAAAAGAAATATTCGTTTGTTGTTTGTTGTTTGTTTTTTCTGAAAGGCATAATTGAATCACGGAAAATCCTCATTTTTAATTGCTGATTTAATTATTTCTCACAAGGTGGCGCGTGAACTCTTGGTCTGCCTGCTCCGTGCCATGTGGAGGAGGAAAAAAGAGCCGAGAGGTGAAATGCATGTTGGGTACCGGAAGGGGACGGACGACAGATGCGCCGTCATATCGATGTCCAGATCCAATGCCAATTTCAGAAACTCAGTGTAATATGCAGTTTTGTCCGGCATATTGGCAAACGGGAAAATGGTCGACAGTAAGTAACATATTAAAAAAGCAAAATGTGTGTTCGAACGGAGAAAAAATACTGCCAAAATATACTATTCAACTTATTAATGTTGTAAAAAAACATTTTTGCTACCAATATTAATCTTACAAATTTATGTACTAGATTATATAACACAATTGACATCTCCTTTTCAAAAACAATTATTTCAAGTTGGTTGTTATTCTGAAATTAAGCTTACCATACCCCACAATGATTATCGCATGCCTAAATTGATACTTTTCAAACCATCTTAATGCCAGCTTAGGTACTGTAACACTTTCACATGGCCATAACTCAGTTTCACGTTTCAAAAGTCAACCGCTATTTTGTAACATCATCTGTGAAATGACTAGAACGTTTATCTCTGTTTAAGTCGACAGTGCCAGCAAACTACATAACCATGTATTTCATATCGGATTTCAGAATGTTATTTTTTGAGACAAATGTCTAAAACTTGTCTTGGTTTAAGAGTTAAAGTGACTAAATTGTACGTTTTGAATATCAAAGGTCTGTCATAAACGCGCCTGACACTGACAAAGGATTTGTGTGTGCGTCTGTTTCATTGGCGCCAAATAGCTTTGATACATTTAATATGACGGTTTTAGATAGACATGTATCTTATCCGTAACTGGTCACTAACGTTCATAGCTTATTTTATATCATGGTTATTTTTTCCGAATGGTAGAGAAGATACCTGGGGTTTAATTTTCACCATTCAAAGTGAGAGTTGAACAGGTAAAATATACTCAGGTCAATCTGACCAGAAAAGAGCCTGACATGAAATTGACCTGAAAATGAAATGAACATGAGTTCAGATGTCAATATCACAGGAAAAACATGTGCAGCTGTTCTAAGGGAATCCAGGTCGATTTCAGTTTTCAGTTTTCGGTTTAATTTTAACGATTCAGAGTGACATTTGCACAGGTAAAATATATCAAGGTCAATCCGACCGAGAAAGAGTTTGACATGAAATTGACCTGGAAATGACATGAACGTGAGGTCAATATCACATGGCAACATATATACAACTGTCCTTGTGAATTTCAGGACGATTTCAGTCCTCATTCATGTCGAAATATTGACCATAAATTGACGTTGTGCTCTTTCGGTTAAATTTAACCTTCAAATTTTCAACCGAAATTTTATTGTAGGAAATTTGCTTGTGTAAGAGAACAAAGTCATACAAAATTGTTTGTAATTATCAATAACATGCTACAGAAATTTAAAAAAAAAACTTAAAATTAGTTTTATAAGCTTTAAAGATGCTCCACCGCCGACAGAGCATAAATGATATTCATCATTTGAACAATAGTTGGTGTTTGATTGTGTAGAAAAATGTCTAATTAACACAAAAAAATAAGATAATTTTATCTTGCCTTTGGTGCATGAACAATCAGGATTTCATTCCATATAGGATATAGTGCCACGGATTTTTTTCGGGATGCAATTACATTGTACTTATTTTTCATATTTTTAACTTGAAGTAAAATCAGAAGCTCAAAATTTTTAATGATGGTAATGGTGTAAAGTAAGTAATTTTTGTAACTGAAGAAAAATACTAAATCGTCTTCTCCTGTTTTTTATAGTGAAAAAGTACCATTTGTCAGCGGTGGAGCATCTTTAAATCAAATCAAAATTTTGACCATTTTTTCTTATACTGCATTCGACATGTATACCAAATATGCACAAAGCAACAGCAATATGACCTAGCATTTTTTGTAGGCAATAAACGAAGGCTACTTTTGTACAGACCAACAGAATTTCCCTTACACTTTACCCTGTCTTGTTTCATATATATATAATACCGGTATGTCTGCAATGACACAATAGTAATGTGATATACCTGTATTTATAAAGAATACTGCACCGAAAACACTGAGACGAAAAGACGACCTATTTTTGTTTAATGTTCTAAATTGGCGACATACAACATCTTTGAAATTCTGGAACAAAATAAACAAAACTGAAATGCAATTAAATGAATATCTGATACATTTTTGTCGTGAATGATAAGATATTTTGTTTCCAGCAGATTTGGGAAAACGCAGCTTGTAGATGATACAGAGCTGATAAACATCCTTGTGTGTGCACTGTAGGAAAAAAGATAAACAGTATAATATATATTTGTATATATAAAACATCCATTTTGTGAATATGCTCGCTGTACCGATCATTTGTCGTGAGGCGCTCTCATAAATCTCGCGTTATATTTTACATGGGATTCTACTTATTCCTGATTATATTTCATACACTAGAAATTCGATTTTTTTCTATCATTTCCTCACTTATTCACAAAACTAGACAACATTTTTATAGACCCCTGTTATCTACTAAATCGTGCGCATTTTTTAAAGATTTTCTATTTTGTGTCTGCAGTTCAATGCATTAATGCATTGACGCCTTAACGTGTCGTTGTAAAAGCTTTGATGACTTGAGCTAGTATAAAATTCAAAATTCTTTTTAATCCAAGCTTACTAACATAACACCAGAGGGTAAAACAACGATAATTTAGGATGGTATCGCGACGAATTTGAGCTTACGATACAATGCAAAAAAACAAGTAAACCAACAGACTACTCATTAAAGTACAATCCATGGCCCCCCCATGCACTACTTAAAAAATGGCCAAATGGGGGGGCCAACCCCCCCCGCCCCCCGCCGTTTACACATCATTTTCGTAATTAGAAAATAACTCCTTTTATAATCTGATATCAAATCGAAATCAAGCACATCGGTTTTTATTCAATTCCGTAAAGCACTAGCAAATAAATGTGCATCACGATAAAATGCAAAAAATGTGAATTTGTTACGTTTTAATGTTTTCGAATATAAAACAGAGGCTAATAGGAAAAAACATTCAATCTTTCTATTTATCACATTCTTTCATCCTATTCGTCTTGAATTGTGGAATTTCGAGTAAAACATGAAAACATATGAATAATAATTAACTTATGGATAATCTGTTTCATTTCACAGTGCTCCGTTACTTGCGGAATAGGAAGTGAAAGTCGACCTGTCTTTTGTGTCAAGATTCCGAGGCAGGGGTCAAAGGTCAATGTGTCTTCTGTGGAATGTCGTGGACCTAGACCTTCGGGTTCCCGATCCTGTTCCCGACCGGAGTGTTACCGGAGTTTCTCCAAAGTTCCTACTATAACTGTACACAATGATACATTTTTACAAATAAGACGCACGAAGCGTATCCAGCTCCGAGTGGGGGAAACAGCTACGCTATTAGCAGGACAACCAGTGAAAGTTATATGTCCCGTAGAAAATTTTAATAAAAAACTTTTATTCTGGACAAGAAATAACAGACTTATTCCAATGTCCAGAACAGAGCGTGTGTTTGTATCTAGAAATGGTGCTTTAAAGATAAAAAGAACAGATCCAACTTTAGATACGGGAGAATTCACATGTATAGCAGGAATGCAAAGTGCAACTATACGACTACAGTTTTCTTCCAAGAGGAGAGCAATGAATAAAGGAAGGAAGTTGATGAAATCAGTGATAAAAGATACTATCTCAATGTCCTCTTCACTTGACCAACCTCAAAGTGATAAGATTCCAGGTCCAAGGGGGCCACATGCAGTCAGACGTGCCAAAATGGACGCCATGTTGGATAGCCTCGGCGGAGACTTCGTCTACACTACATCAGACTGGGGCGCTTGCTCCCGCACGTGCGGAAAGGGGCTCCAAACTCGTAAAGTGACTTGCGTGAAAGCCACTAGTGTGTATATTAAAGTGGTCAGCAAGGAGGCCTGTAAAGGCAGCCGGAAACCTTCCAGTGTCCGACCGTGCATCGTCCAGGACCAGTGTCCGAAATGGGTCACGGGAGAGTGGCAAGAGGTAAATCTAATGTTACTTCTATGTCA
The DNA here is from genome assembly GCF_041381155.1 of Argopecten irradians. NCBI lineage: Eukaryota > Metazoa > Mollusca > Bivalvia > Pectinida > Pectinidae > Argopecten > Argopecten irradians. Next base: position 34,327,528 of record NC_091143.1, read on the forward strand.
CATAATAGTTGAGTTGTTATAGCTATGAGTTACCTGATCTCCTCTAACGTGTTTTCAGAATTCAAAATTTAGCTGAAATACATGAAGGTTGATAATGTGTTTTTTCATAGTTTCCTGACTACTGTAAACCAAATAGCATTTGCATTATCAAGCCTATATGCTTGTTTGTTTTAATTTTTAATACTTTTTTGGGGTGGAGGGGGTTAATTTCGCGATCAAGGTGTATTTCACTTGCGTTGAATCATTTTCACAACAATTAGTATTCGCGATTCCGTCACTCCCGCTAAATACGCGAAACTTGCGTGCAGACATATTGATTTTATCAATATCTCGCATATCAACACAGTACTAAAGTACATTTGGTATACCTCGTCAGTTATATACCGTAAGCCAACTTGTCTTTCGCGACTACTAATTTTTGCGATTTCCTTTTCAAAAGTTTGCCAAGATTAAAATTCTCGGATTTGAATTAGATCAAAATTCCTATCAATATAAATGCTGTATATATTAATATATGTAGATACTTAAACCTTTGCGAAAATTGTTGATTTTTTAAATCGCAAAATTAACGAAAATAAATCACACGCGGAAGAAACTGGTTAACTTTATGTCTGAGAGAAACAGTGTGTTATAAAAACAACACCTGGGATATTATCCCCCTTGATATCATTAATGCCTTCTGTGATAAGTACAAGAAACCCCGGATATACCTGGGCCACACCTTTATTGTACGGCTGACTTTTGTAACATCTTATATGTAGTGCAACCTGAGCCTAAACATACATATCTAACCGGAAGTTGATGTGCCAGTAGATACTCCAGTATATTTTGTACAATGAACAGCCTATCTACTTCTTCGAACTGGCTGGAATTTTAATGTATAGGAGATACCAGTCTGCAAAAAAAGAACGTATTTCTGTAGAACAAAAGTCCTGTAGAGTATCAGTGATAATATATTGAATTATATTGATTTTTTTTTTTTGATTTTTTTTTGTAAATTAAACAATTTACTTGTGAATTTTATATTACTGCTATATCCAAGGGCGTTCGTGTCAATAAAACAACACTATATACTAAACGCCATGAAACGCGACGTACACAAGGAGAAGTAATATTCGCGCATTTGTCGCTTTCATAAAGTAATAAGCCGTAAAGTTTATCTTTTCATTCTTGCCACTTTATTCGCGGGTATTTAATTTCACGAACATAACAAATTAAATTATCGCTAATAAAAGCAATGATACAATACTGATCTGAAGTTGACATACTGTATACCAAAAAATATCTGTGGGTACTTTTTGTCGTGGTTTGGAGCTCTTATTTCGTGTATAGAAATATTTGTGGCTCGTCTATGCAGCAATAGCGGCATTAATATATAAAAAGTTGTTTTTAGCCCTAGCTACCATCATAAGATAGTGGGATATTCAAATCGTCTTTCGTCCGTGGTCCGTCGTCCGTTAGCCGTTCCATTAACAATTCTTGTTACCGGTATTTCTCAGAAAGTGCTAAAGGAATTTTTATAAACTTGCACATGCAGGTCCCACTAGGGCTTAGTTGTGCATATGCGTTTTGGGATAAATCGGTCAAAAAAGATGGCCAACCGGTCGCCATCTTGGATTTTGGTAGTTGAAGTTTGTTACTGTTATTTCTCATAAAGTACTTGAGGATTCTATCTCAAATTTGATATATAGATTCCCCTTGGGCCTTTATTCTGCATATTGCGTTTTGGGACCGATTGGTCAACAAATGACCGACTGGTCGCCATCTTGGAATTTTTTAGTGGAAGATTGGATTTTTGGTAGTTGAAGTTTGGAACCGCTACTTCTCAAAACAATACTGAAGGGATCTGTTTCAAATTTCATATGTGGGTTACTCTAGGGGCTTAGTTTTTCATATTGCATTTTGGGATCAGTCCTCAATATGGCCGACCGGTCGCCATCTTCGATTTTGATAGTCAAAGTTTGACAGGCAGAGAAAAGATCCCTCTTTCAGTTGTCAGACATAGATCAATATTTGGTGGGCGCCAAGATCTAGATCTCTTTGGGATCTCTTGCATTGTTACATTTGTGGTTTCGCAACAACTACTAAAACAACAAAAAATCCTACTCGGCAATAATTTCATGTTTTACAATTGGCTAGAATTCAGGTTATTGCTGTCGTCGATATCGTATGCGTCGTACACATAAATTATATAGCTCTACCTTTTACGATGTTATCGACCTATCAACTTCATTTTTTGATTAAATGTCAGTACCTATTTACCTTTGGTGCCAAATGATATCTCTCACTGATAATACTGAAAGTTTATTGGAAAATAGCATTAGAATACGTCACAATGCTACATATAATCACTGTAATAATGTAATCAATGGAAGTGTGACAATGTTGATAAAGTCCTACATAGGAATAATTTGGACAGTGTGATTAACCCCGATTTTATCCGTCAATTAGTCTTTATCTGCAGTTTGGATTCGTATCACCAAAGGCCCCTTTAAACATCTATATCCTGCAAATGTTGAATATAATTTATAAATAAATATTAATAACCTTTTCAGTACTTTATCATATTTCGAATTACTTTTCCATCATCAGTCCACTTCCTGAGAAGATATTCAAATGTAGCATTCCCATCGACAGCATAGTATAAGATATAATGTGTTAAAGATGCTCCACCGCCGACAGAGCATAAATGATATTCATCATTTGAACAATAATTGATGTTTAATCGTGTATATATATGCCTAATTACACAAAAAATAACATAAAATAATTTATTTCGCATTTAGTGCACGCGCAATCATTCTTTATAAGATATAGTGCCACGATTTTTTTTCGGGATGCAATTAATTATTTTTTATATTTTTAGCTTGAAGTAAAATTAGAAGCCCAAACTTTTCAATGGTGGTAATGGTGTAAAATAAGTAACTTTTGTAACTGAAGAAAAATACCAAATCGTCGGCTCCTGTTTTTGATAGTGAAACAAATACCATTTGTCAGCGGTGGAGCATCTTTAAGTAATCAGTAATTAGATAGCATCTCCGAAAACAGTTGCGAATTCCTTCATTCTGTAGTAACATATATTACAAATGTGTCTACAATTGCGAGTAGCTATTAGATGTGATGTAATAAATTTGTTAGCGTTACGTCATATATTTCAGAGAAAACGCCTCGTTCAATCAAGCGCTTGATGATGGTTGCTCACAAACTAATGACGTAGCAATCAATAACTTATAGAAAGAACAGTAAAAACGCAATACGCAAATATTTAAACGCTTTTGTTCGCTTGTCCTTAACGGTAAAATCACATTTAGGCTCTTTTTAATCAAAGACTAGACGAGTCCGATATGAATGATGAATGAGTTACAGGAAGCATCAGTATAATGTCATTGCCCCTTTTCCAGTGTTCAGCGAAGCATTGTAAAAGGACGGGCCGAGCAACCCAGGCGAGGGATCTCCACTGTCAGAGTGACAACGACACCAGTATACCACTCGGCCGGTGTTCCCACTTACAGAAGCCAGTGACCAAGCAAGAATGTGACAACTCCGCGTGCGTGCCTATATGGAGTACATCTGGCTGGTCTAAGGTTAGTACTGTGTACAGGGCCGTTTTCGATTATACGGTTTGACTGGTTGGACCTTGATGTTCGTAAAGTCATACCAGGGCCCGGCACCATAAAACTTTCTCAGACAAATGTTTTACTCAAGCCTATGGAAAATCATATACTTAAGTAAAAATTCTGTCTGAGAATAGTTTTATGGTTCCGGGCCCTGATGATTTTGCATTGTTTTGAGATGAGATGCAGGTCTGTCAGGATTAATACTTGAAATAATGACTTTAACGAGCGGTCGAACCGGATTTTCCGAATAAACGGCTGGTTAATTTTGCAGTATATTACTATGATCTCGAAAATTTGATCCGCGAAATATTCATAAAGAACTGAGTCATATAGGTCATGAAGGCCAGATCGCGATAATTTAATACCTCTGAAAATTGATAGTTTAACTTTTTGGAAAAAATGCGAAAATTGTAACCCGCGTAAATAATGGCTATACAGTTTGTTTAATGGCAAAGATGACATCACTTATCTGTTTCCGTGTATGTACCCGGTCGAAAGTGTGAGTAAGGGAGCATCAAAACGAGTTGAATGGCTGCAACATTCCGTTTATGTACAACTTATAATTTCTTAATTCACTATACGCATCTAGGTAGGTTAAAATTGTATGATAAAAAACACCACGTCTACAACATGATGAATAGTCACAAACTCCTTGAACGTCATAAGTTTTACAAGAGAGGTAATGACTGGCGTTAAAAGGTGGGTACGTCAGAAAGGACGCATCGTCGGGCACGTATTACATATAACACAGACATAATTATTCGATATGTAAACATCATAATATTTCGAAAACGCGTTTAACAAACAAAAAAAATGTAAATATGAATGTTTTGGAAATATTAGTCTTCCATCCTCTTTTTCGCATTTCAGTGTAATCCCCGATGTGGCGAGGACAGGCAGAAAGTTCGCATGCTTTCTTGCGTGTGGCGGGATAGCGGCAAACCTGCCCAAGCCAATTGTCATACTATACCAAAACCAATAGTGTGGAAGAAATGTAAACCTAAGAAATGCCGTAAAGGTAAGCGTTTGATACTGAAAGTTATCTTCATTGATGGTTTATGTTTTAGATACAAACTGCTCTGTATAAAGCCGAAGCATTGATGCTTACGGAATTCCTTTGTTTCATCCAACTTTTTGAATGCAAAACGCGATGTTTTACTTTAAACTGTAGTGACTCACGTAATATATAATATAAGACGTTCTCCGTTTAAGATCCATTTAGACTTATTTAGTTCTATAATTAGAACTATAAAGGTCAGAAGAGTTAATTGAAGTCCAACCCCGCCACCCCCCCCACCCACCCCACCCCGAATTTTTTTGTCTCCCCCTGATTTTATATAAGCAAAAAACAGCCTAAATAACATAGGCAGGTGATTATTACTGCAGGAATGTAATTAACTTTGAATATGCATTAGATTATATGTAAAACGATAGACATCCGGATTACATTCAAGAATTAAGTTTAAATATATATTAAACCCCAATGTGCATTTGAAAGCAACAACAAACAATATGATGAAAGGTAACGTTTAAAACTTATTTCGTCGTTTCAAAGCCTTAAATCATGTAATGTCAGCATATGACCGAGTAACGATCAGTCACAGAACAAAGGAATGTTAATTGGTATATACGGGTTAAGTAGTTGTTTTTACTAACAACGTTTTTGACATGTACACATTTCATGTACAGACAAATCTTCTACTATCATAACAATAAGTTTTCGTCGACAAAATATGTACATTGACGAAAATGTACTACTATAGCATGCTTATAACATTAGGTTTTGGACACAAAAATTGTCAGTACTTATTTTGCTGACGAAAACGTGTTACTAGTAACGCAATTTTGTCAGTCAGTTTTCGGCCATCGTAGATTACATATAATACACATAATGTCTTATGTACAAAATTTCAAGGTTCAATGATCACATGATATATTTGGATATCTAATATATTTATTAATTTCATAATTGTTAATACGAATGTTTGTATTGTGTAGAAAGTAAAAAATAATTGTGAAAATACGGACAATCTATCTACCAAGGTCCGTAACTCGTTTTGTCCGACGAAGACAAATGTGAAATATACGCTGATAGTAAAAGGGAGATAACTCTGGCGGACATAATTATTTTCGTGAACAGGTCCGCGATTTATGTTTACATTATTTGTTTAAAGGCCCACTACCCCTTTCGAAACAAAAATTAAAAGTTTCTTAAAATCAATTATAACATAATAAGAAATATAATGATGATCTAAGATGAGGTTACAATACCTAATCGATGTTAACAGTGCAGTTCGCTGTTTTGCCGTCTGGTGCAGTTATAGTCAACTATCGCGCGGTAATTTTGACGACGGCGGAAACATAAGACGACTCGCGTTTATGAAAATTAACATTTAATTTATTTTAAATAAATTGTTCAGAAACGTGATGATAAGTATATTACTAACTGTAAGCTCATAACTTTTGCGTCACTACAAAATTAACATTTTTGTTTTTACATTCCCATTTTGAAAATAAAAAGCCGTTTCGAAAAGGTGTGGGCCTTTAAAGGTCCACTACCTTTCCGGAGCAAAATTTAAAGGTTTCTTAAAAACATTAATAACAAAAGAAAATATATATCGATGGCTTAAGATGAGGTTACAACACCAAACATATGCAAAATTTCCTGTCTAATGTACGATAACAGTGGAGATTCATTTCGCTGTTTTGCCGTCTTGCGCAGTGATAGTCAACTACCGCGCGGCATTTAGGACGACGGCGGGAAACATAAAACGACCCGCGTTATGAAAATTAACATTTTATTTATTCTAATTAAACAGTTCTGAAGGTGATGATAAGTTTGCTAGTAAACGTATAGTTAATAACTTCTGCGTCTCTACAAAATTAACATTTTTGTTTTACATTCCCATTTTGAAAATAAAAAGCCGTTTCGAAAAGGTGGTGGGGCCTTTAAGTTGACTTTAAATCTGCCTGACATCATTATTTTGTTTTTATTTTGATAGCCGGTCATTTTCACGGGATAACTTTTTACGTGATATCGATATGGTCGGGAGATTTTATCCGCGAAAAAAAAATACATATTTCAAATCGGATTATTTTCAGTTACTTTTTTCATTTAAAGTAAAAAAAAAATCTTACTTGCAAGAATAACAAGCTTTACGGTATATCAGTACATTGAACATTGTAATGTCAATTACAAATAATTTATTGATTCTGTCCTACAGCTAGTTGCCGTGACAACTCCCGCTATTGCAGTGTGGTGGGCTTACTACAGATGTGTGAATATCAATCCTTCCGGAAGAAATGTTGTCAAACGTGTAGCAGTATAAGCTAATCTTAACACTATATAGTTTTATATCTATTTATTTTGATTGATGTAATGTTAAAACTAGAATTCCATTTTTATTTTTTTTCTTAATTTTTAAACCGTGATAATGAAATCTAATTTGTGAGAGACTTGATGTTTGTATACATTGTATGTGTGTTGATATGGAAGCATTGGAAGTGTATAAATGAAATGAATGAAATGCATTTTTATGGGAACTGTATATACATGTAATAATAAGTAATCTGTGTTCAGTATTTTTGCTGTGTAGAGTTATCTGCTCTTGAAAGAAAGTGATGACTGAAATGCTATTGGTGTGAATGAGAATATGCGAGACAGTAGTGCTTCATTTTAATTCGATCTTATTTAACTCGAAAAGCATGTTTAATTGAAGTTTTTAGGTGGACTCGACTAAACTTTTTACTATAATGTAAATATACGTCTATCCTGCATTTGACATTTTCCTTAATACATTACCTGCCTTCAGTTCTCATATGAAATAAACACAATGCATCACAGTACACTAATTGGATGAGCCTGCTCGCTGAAGGCAACTATAGAAAACATACCTATTTTTGGCTTAACCAAAGTTTAGCAAAATAGATTATTTTGAACGGGTTAGCGTAGCGATGGATAGCACATTTCTAATAATATCTGTACACTAATAGCATACCAAAAATGCTACATTGTGTATTAGCGCAATTTATAATTAGCGCCAACGGTCTGAAAAATGCTAAAATATTATTACTGTTAAATATGCATAGTTAAAGTATGCAGAAACTCGAATTATTTGAACTTTATGTTCCTTGAAGTATATTTAAAAAATGTTAACGTGCTGTAGAATCAACTGCCTTACATTTTAGTGGCTACGCGTGCGCCGCAGATAGCTGAGCTTCGGTGTTAAAACTTTTTAGTGAGAACGATTAATCAGGGTGTGTGAGATGTTTTTTTTATCAATGTATCCGTGTGTTGATATTGTTCAAACTATGTATGTATTCGATGCTAGTCAAAATGTGTATCATTTTAGTAAACGTCGGTACTTTTCTTCTTTACGAAGATTTTATGATGGTACATCGAGGCTTATTGATTTACAGGTGTGCTTTAAAGATGCTCCACCGCTGACAAATGGTAATTTTCACTATCAAAAACAGGAGCAGACAATTTAGTATTTTTCTTCAGTCACAAAAGTTACTTACTTTACACCATTACCACCATTGAAAAGTTTGAGCTTTTAATTTTACTTAAAGGTAAAAAAAAATGAAAAATAATTAATTGCATCCCGAAAAAATTCCGTGGCACTATATCGTATATGGAATAAAGTAATGATTGCGCATGCACCAAAGGCGAAATAAAATTTCGTGTTATTTTTTTGAGTTAATTAGGCATATATATATACACGCTTAAACACCAATTTTTGTTCAAATGATGAATGTCATTTATGCTCTGTCGGCGGTGGAACATCACTAACTGTTTTATGATAAATGTACAATCAAAATCTAACATAATGCCTTCTTGATACTCAAGGGGTTATTATCACTGCCGTTACATCCTCAATATTCTATCGGTTACTATCACTGTCGTAATACCCACCCATGCACTATGTTATAGTGAAAGTGAATGCATTTCAGGAGAAAAAAACTGACCAATCACATGCCCACAAGGACTTTCTTTGAAAATTTACAGAGAGTGACACCCAACCTCAAGGCCATGCTGTTATGCGATCCTTTTGATATACTTCAAAGTACCAAACTACCTGTCGCATCTGTTGTTGAACACAGAGTCTTCATCTTTCCATCACATAGTTCAAAGGTGGATATGATGATAGTGATAGTAACCCCTTATATATCGTGGATTGGAATGTTATAAACCAATTTTTGTTTGCACATGCCTGTTTCGTGATTTCTTTGAAATGGCAAAAATCAAATGAATAATAGAATAGAGTGAATTTAAATCACGAAGTAAAATTACCATGAAAATTAGTTGGTTGGCAGTAATCAGTTTTATCAAAGAAAATATCCTCAATGTCATTCAAATTGTATATTGATTTATTTGTAACTTGTGAATAAGGAATACTAATTACGAAATTTTAATAACAATCAAGTCATCTTTCAACATTGTGTTTATACAAAAAATATAAAGTAGTTTCAAAATGTATTTTCTACAGTTAATTTCTCTAATATGATTTATTTTGTCAATGTTTTAGCGGTTTTCGCAATGAAATCGTTCTCTAATGTGTTTCGGCGCTATAAATCACTAATTCTAAATGATTCAAAATGGTTATCGTATTTAGATTAGACTTCTCCGAAAATAAATATGTTGAAAGCAGTATTATGTCATTTGTACCAAATTTCATCAATTAACAGCCGTTCCTTGTAACCGCGATTTTTTTTTTTAAATATACAATTCTCACTGATAAACTACCTCGTGCGCTGCCATTTTATTTATAATCGATGTACAAGTATCATTACACGTCTTACAGAATATTCATCGATATTTTAATACATTTTCGAGGTCTTTTGAATAAATTGGCGTGCGGTTTTTTTTTTTTTTTTTTCGTTTTTTTTTTTTTTTTTTTACATAATAACAGACCTCCACATTTTTTTACTACGTGTCACGTATAAATGTTACATGTTACATCTCTTTTTTTATTATGGCCATAGTGCTATATAAGAGCATAAAACCAGGCTTTCCTCCGGTCACTCCGGTTTTCTTCCACTCTCATATCCTTACATCCTGTCCAGAGGATGCGATTTGTATAAGTTCTATATAACTTTATTTGGCATTGATGAAAACATATTTTGAAAGAATTGCAACTCGGACATCAGTAAATTAAAGATTTCTTAACATTTTGCTAAACGTTGACGTGTGAGCTACCAACTCGTATTGAATTCCGCAGAAAAAAAAAATCCAAAATTTACAACAAATCTCACTCTTGATGAACTTCTCTTGACATAAGCTGACTTTTGTTTGTTTGCTTAGTTTATTATAATTATTATTATTCGATATGTGCAAACTTAAATATCCAATCAGAAGGCTCCGAATCATTGACTTCTTTATCTTGCACAAACAAACTTTAGGATAACATTTCTTTGGTTTTGCCTGCGGTCACCATAGGCAATATTTGTTAAAAAAATATTCCAAAGGACATACAGACGACAGAAATAAAGACATGAAAAGCATGTATCGGAATGAAGAAGAAGTTTTAAATTTCATCAACGAGTTTTTTTTATAGTTGTATTGATAATAGAAGTGCTAATTATATTTATTTGCATATTACAGAGTTCTGTTCTTGTGAGTAGGTAATTATTATGACGTCATGTGATGGCGAGAGTAACGTGATGAATTTGAGTGAAAATGTGAGTTTCGGTCACACAATCATGGCGCTATAATGGCCTCCTACCCGCAAGGGAGGCAACTCTGTAAAATGCAAAGACAAAAATGAGACAGTATGAAGGCGTGTTGCCGGTGTTTTAAGAAAACGCTAGGTGATTGTTATAGAGTTACCTTTCACTGGAAACTGTAGTTTGTAAGTTTTGAGAAATATTTTCTTTAAAAAAGTAAAAAGAACCGTTTATGTTTGTAATTATGTGGATTAATTAATAAATTAAGTTTGTGTCCGTAAACTTTTATACCATATAACGTATAACTGCGTTTATAAGTGCTTGATGTGATTAAACGATTGAAATATCACAGCTTCGTCTTTATATTTGCTTTAGGCACATTTTTTTCTCTCGTACACCTTGTACGGATGTAATACTAGTTTATCGTGGGCAATACATTCATGTCGGCTGAAGTTGTATTACATGGCTTTCCACGAAATATAACATCGTGTAGTCACTGTGTCAACAAAATTACCATTTTTATCGGTTTTTTCCCTTCAAAATGGTGAGATGTCATTATTGTAAAATTGTCATAAAAATGTCGAGGTATTAGAGAAAAGCCTCGGGTTTACCAGATTTTGTGACCCCCGGGTAAAATATCTCTATCCTTCATGTGAAGGGTTTTACAGCGAATTGTAATATCACTTTATACACTGTATTTACAGTTTGCACTGACATGGACTCAATAACCATGCTTTCTAGTATTATCATTATCAGTGTATAATGTTAGCACAACACGCGCGGCGATTCTATTGTTACGTGAATAGTCGATGGCGTAGCAATGTGAGGTCATGACCCCACTTTTGGCGGAAACATATAAATAAGTCGATTCAAATCAGCTGTTCAATCGAATTCGTTGACTATGACGGGAGAAAAAAATATGGGTATTTTAATAAAAAATATGGATATTTTAATAAAAAATAGACAATTACCGCGGGAAAAAATGATATTCATTTACTTGAAAACTGTAAATATAAGGAATAGATGTTTATTTTGTTGAGGTTATGAGGGTATAATAATAATGAAGCCCGTGTAAATGTTATGTAACCCCGGGATTTACACGTGCTCCATTATCATTATACCCTCATCATCTACAACAAAATAAACATCTATTCCTTAAATATTTGTCAGCTTATTTAATTTTTTATTTGCTTTTAAACAAAGTTGCTAAAAAGAAGACTCTTGTGATGTTGTGTAATCCGTCATATTGTCATTGAAATAATTTAATAATCGATATCACCTAGCTTCTTATAGGGTTAATTGTCAGTTGTCCCGGCTGGCATTGCTGTAAACTTTAATTCCCTGGATACTTGATGACATTGAAAAGTTACCGTATCATCATCCTTAAACTATTCCGTCTTTGCATATTACTTGTTAAGCAAACATCATTTTCTAAATGATATGCTAAAAAACATGACGTATATTGAGTAATTAGTCGTACGCAAGGGCAGGTAACTCTGTAACATACAGATTCATATTTATTTATGAGTGATCGTAATACTGGAATGTATACATGGGATTAGATATGATAGGTCAAATGGTAAAATGAAAACAGCTTTAAGACAGACTGGCTATGATGAAATACAAAAGAGATCTTGTCAAACAAGGTTGTACCTGTCAATCATAAACTATAAAATTACTAGCAGTTCTATTTCTAGAACCTGTCAAAACTAATCTTAAAGTAATAACTCTAAGGTCTGAAGAAATAGGCGTTTCCTTTTTAAACAAATTCACGCAAGAATGATTTATGTATTTTTATGAAGTAATTATTCACGTGACAATGGGAAGTTAATTTATCTCCACAACAAGCTGAAGAATAGTTACAGCATAGCACTTATCATCAGCTTGTGTCCACATGAAGAAAAATATTGCAGTATTCAAAAGGATTTCAACGAGCATAATGTCCATTAAAAATACATTAAGTGTTAATAAAAGCAAAATGTATGCACAAAAACATTGATGGTTATCTCCACCCACCCAACCAAACGAGCAATTAATTAGTCAAGGGTAATCAAGCATGTTTGTCTTTGTAAATTGTCCATGTAAATTCATATGTTTATATGCAACTCACGCTGCGACACATATATGCGAGCCTTGTTGATAATCTTGAAAGACGTCATAACGTGTTGAAATATGAGAAGACGCTTTACAGAAAATGACCTCTGTTGCTCTCATTAGTGTAGGGCGGGGTGCGGGAGAGGCAAAGGAAAGGAAAAGACAGGATGGAGGGGAAATGATGGGGGCGGGAGTGGAGGAAAGGAAAAGAGAAAGGAGGAGAGTTGAGCGTAAGTAATGTAAAGGGGAATCATACCACAAGATGTCAACAAAGAAAAAACGGGAGCTTCTTTAACTGTTTCTTGCATGGCGTGGTGTGTGATAAGGGCCTCGATATTTCATGCAGGGGTTACTTTCAGGGGTTACTATCACTGCCGTTAAATCCATTTCTGGACTATGTAATGGCAAATCTACAGTTTTTGTATGCGACAACAATGAGACGGAAAGTCCTGGTCCTTCAATGTAAAAGAGTCAAATGACGGTACATTGTATGACTTTAGAATTGCTATGTCTATTAATCTACTTTGTTTTCCTGTTTCCTGAACCCCCCCCCCCCCCCCCCCGTCCCCAGAAAAGGGAACCATATCACAATGCACGATCGTATTTTGGGATACATGGTGGAGGGGCTAAGAGAAGAAGCCCTTCTTGATATATTATGCGATGTGAAAAACCGCAGCAGCAAATCAATTCTCTATTCATGAAAATTGTATTATAATTTTAACGCAAACGCTGTTGTTTTTATTCTTCAAATAACGTTAAATTCACCGCACAAACAATTGTTTGAGTTACTATGTAATACAGCATCAAACAACATGAGTCTATCGTATCGGATAAACCGGTATTTTCTCTCATACCTGTACGTGCAATACTGGCTGGTCCACAGGTTAATACGGTGGCTGGGAGCGGACATGAAATAAATAAATTATTGCGTGCGAACGCAATAGTATTGCGTGCGAACGCAAAAGTATTGCGTGTGAACGCAATAATTATGCGTGTGAACGCAATTTTATTGTGTGTGAACGAAAAAATTATTGCGTGTGAACGCAATAGTATTGCGTTTGAACGAAATAATTATTGCGTGCGAACGAAATAATTATTGCGTGTTAATGCAAGAATATTGCGTGGGAACGCAATAATTATTGCGTTTGAACGTAATAGCATTGCGTGTGAACGTAATAGTATTGCGTCCGAACGAAATAATTATTGCGTGTGAACGTAATAGTATTGCGTGTGAACATAATAGTATTTCGTTCGCACGCAATAATTATTGCGTTCACACGCAATACTTTTGCGTTCGCACGCAATAGTTTTATTTATTTCATGTCCGCTCCCAGCCACCGTAGGTTAACGACGCGCAAAAAAAAAATACTAAAAATACTGAAAGGTTGTTTACTTAGCCCTGTATCCCATTTCCAGAAAATGGGGTTATTAATTTTAAAATGCTCTGAACACCACAAAAGTCATGCTCGTAAACCTGTGGCTGGTCTAGGGCAATATACCTATGTAACTTGAGGCTGTATTGCATGGCTACCCATGCAATCAAGCCTAATGATGTCACAGCGTCAACAAATTACTATTATCTCGATACAATTTGAGCATTTTTTCAGAAACTAAACTGGTTTACTTAAAAAGATATAAACAACGGGATATGTGGTGAAAATATCATGCAATTTTCATGTATGGAGAATTAACTTGCAGTCGCGTTTTTTCGTATTTATTTCAAAATGGCAGAATCATTGTAGAAAAAGTGTAATAAAACGTCAACGTATGAGAGAAAAATACTCTTTCATACATGGACATGAAGGATAGGGATTTTCTACCCTCGGGATCACAAAATGTTGTAAAACTCTCGGCAAGCCTCTGGTTTTACAAGATTTTGTGACCCTGGAATATATCATCCCTTTCTCCCGTACTTCGCAGGGATATCCCTAGGTTGCCAAAGAAAAGATATCTCTTTCTCCCATACTTGACAGGGTTATTCCGCGGTTGTTAGGAAAAAGATAACTCTGTCTTTTACCGGGGAAGGGAAAAAACAGTTCACACGCCCCAGACAATGACGTGACGTCATCATTACATGCGGTGTCTATTGTCGACGACGTCATTGATTTTGACGCACTTCGACGTTATATGATGGCGGCGCTTTGGAAATAGTTCTATATAACTGTATTTTCATAATGTTTCGTTTAAGTATGGGAGAAAAAGAATCTTACATGAGTCTGTTAAGTGGAGAGGAATATCTCAACCCTCGTGAAAGATTTTGGCCGTGAACCCTTGGCAAGCCTCAGGTTGACAAGCCATAATCTTTCACTCGGGTTGAGATATCCCTGTCCACCTATAACAGGCCCATGTACGATTCTAGTAATCTTACAGCGTAAAACAGTTCACACGCGCTAGACAATAACGTGACGTCATCAATACATGCGGCTAACTGCGGCGCACATTGTAGATGACGTCATCAATGTTGACGCATAACGACGTTCCTGCGATAATGGCGCGATGAGAAAGCTGGAAACCAAGAGGAATTTCATCATTTTTCTACTAAGTATGAGAAAAAGAATCAAACATGGGCCAAAATCTTTCACTCGGGTTGACATATCCCTGTTCACTTCACGAACCCATGTAAGATTCTATTAATCCTTCATATTCACATACAATATATGAAAGAGTCTTATGGTATTACACCTCTAGGTATGAGAGAATTATTTGTGGGTAAATTGAATAGGTGACTTACATTGCAGTTCATTTAAACATAACAACGGGGAACGTAAAAGATAAAAGGCAGTCATATACACTGTATATCTTCTCATAAAGGTTTTTTATAATGATGATTTTATTGTGAGAGCGATAGTCACTTGAAATTTTCGTGTGTGGGGCGTGGCAAACACAAAAACTGCAGATCATCAAATGTGCTTGTCACATGCTTCCGGACGCTGATGAAAATCATCACACGTTGTTTCATGTCCATATAATTATGTTAATACTATTCTGATTAATGTAACTTTTTCTTACAGATAGAGACACTTTATTTACATAATGGTCTTTTGTTGACCAGGTGCGTGTAATTGTCGCTTCTTTTATTTCTCGGCATGGTCGACCTGTTGTTGCACATTGACGTACGAAACAAACATAAATTACTTTCAACTTCCTTTTGTATGAAATCTGCCGTATAAATTAATAAAGAAATACACTAGAAAGATTGTCTCGCTAAAATTTCGGCAATTAATATAATTTTTTGTCTGTTGTAATACCTGTATAATAAATAATATGAACATGTTATGAAATGAGACATACAAATGTTAGCAAATTAACCCAGGGTCGCATGTATGCATAATAATTTCTCTAAATCTATATAAGAGTACAAACCATACTCGAAAAGTTATCATTACATTCGCACATGTTTATCGGAATGCGCGAAGGCCATTTTGTGACATCGATCATCCATCTTGATCATTGATGTGTTTGTCATTTGTGGGAGTTTTACATGCTACACATTTCATCGTAGTTGTGTGATAAGAATACAAAAACATTATCGATGGGACAGAGAAACATGATTTCCTTCACATATATACATAGATATTAACATCGACTATTCTCGCGTTAAATAGATATCATAATCTTAATTAGGATATAAGCGATAACAAAGCTCCAACGGGTCTGAAAACCTCGAAGATCGGTAAAGGTCAGTATAAAAAGATTTTTTTTCTATTTCATGAATATTTCATATAAAAAATTATAAATATAATTAGCAAATAATTGCTTATGTTAGTCTTGTTATGATCAAGAAAATAAGTGTTCATAATTGTTGTACTTATTTCTAAACAACATATCATGTATTTAGGACAAAAATAAATGGAAATAACATGATGATAAAAACGTCATTTTAAACTTTAATTTTTCTTCTTCGAAAACTAAAATGATCGCTTTGGCCATGTGGGACATTTCCTAGTTATTGATTGCAGGTTGGTGTTTTTTGTCATGATACACCGGCTTTCGTCTACCTGAAAAACGATATCGCTGTCTGTTCATAAAACGTTAAACCAAAAAAAAATACAATGAAAGTCAGTATCACCTAAAAATTATAATAAATTATATCCGGAAAGTATTAGTTTAATGATAATATTAATCGTATTTTATTTCAAAATTGCCGAGATAATTAAATTTGCTCTTAACACAACTGGTCGAATAGAATGTAGCACTTGTTGCAATGCCTAGCAAAACGCGGTCATTAGAATACATTAAATGTAATTGATTAAACAAAACACATCTATAAAAAATAACCCTATTAACAATGTTGAACAACTTGTCATCAAATAATGATTTATATCTTGAAATGAATTTAAATTTCTAAATATAGATGGTAAATAAATAATGATACATTATCATTCATAGGACTTTTATGGACCAAATTAGAACGCTGATCCATATTTATAAATTATCAACGGAATTATTTTGATACTTGGTTTGCACTATGGATATTTCATGATCAGTTATTGCCAGGGCAAATAAGGTCAAAGGCCTTCATGGATGCATAAATTGGGAATATCTTATTTTTTTTCTTCCGTCATGAGAGTCGGAGGTCGTAGAATAGTAGGATATAGTACCCACCATATAATGTGCTCTACATTCACAACGAATGATCAGTCATGTCTTTGCTCTTATTGTTGGTTTTTTCGGTTTTATTAGTTTAACGTCCTATTAACAGCTAAGGTCATGTAGGACGTGCCAGGTTTGTTGGCGGAGGAAAGTCGGAGAAACCATCGACTAGCGGTCAGTATTTGGCAACTGCCCCACATGGGATTCGAACTCGCGACCCAGATAAATGGGAACTTGTATATAATGTCTATAATTACTTTATAATCTGAGTATTCTAAAGAAAATTTAAGAACGTACAATTTAATAGAAGCTGGAGTCTTCGGAGAATAAGCATAGCTACCGAGACTGAATAACATGGATTGGATATCTAAAACTAGAAATATGTCTGTTAGACATTAAGTGCTCGCTATACTACTTCCTAAAGAACGATATGCATCTACGTGTATAAGGCTTCTGCTTTGAGATATTTTGCATGCACGTACAAAACTGTAACATCTAATTTATACAGTGTGTAAATAACCCGCAGATATACATATATACTTACAAGTCTAAATGAAATCATCCTCGGCAACAGGTGTACGTACGTACACGTGTACCTACAGCTACCGCTCAATATCCTTGGGAGATGGTGTATGTCCTTGGGGTATTGTAATAAATAATTTCCTTTAAATTACGTCATCAGAACTATAAATGTGAAATTACTTTAAACTTTGTTAATTGTGTTCTTTGTTACATATAAGTTTATTTGTTATCTTATTGATAATCTATTGAAAGTTTGGTGTCACTAAATCACGGCGAAATGTATTAAACGGTATAAGACAGTGACTTCCGGAATCACGTGCGCAGTTGGAACCTGCGCATAGCGGATGTACACGGACTCCACACCCGACAAGCAAAATAATATGGCGGGAGTACGCTCGCCCTAAAACACTTTCTGATCTTAAGCATGAAGAATTATATTGAACAATGCATGAAGAGTCGTTATGTCCAGAAACATATGTGTATATGTTTCTGTCATGTCATGAAGACAAAATTTTACCATAACAATTCAGTTCACTTATCCAAATAATTCGTCCATGCTGTTAGAACGACAGACAATGTAGTGCATTATTAATCGACTGTGTCTATCAGAAATCCATCACAACGTCATGGAACTACATATGTACATGTATATAATTATGAAGACGAGTACTCAGATTTCTCTACAAATCTTCGACATATATACACGAGTCATATTTAACTCTACCCTCTCTGTGATGCAGTTTAACGAATAGTATCATATAGGACATCCTCAATACTCCAGGGGTTACTATCACTGAAATGAATATAACGTCAGTGATAGTAACCCCTGGAGTATCAAGGATGTCAATAGTGTCGACTATTCATCTCCGGAACCTAAAAAAATAAACAATAAAACAAATCAAACCTCATGACCTAATTAAAACTTTAGGCTGAATAAACAAGAGTAATTAAATATCCAGATTTGTTTCGATGATTTTCCAGATCACCAAAGCCTCGTTATCAGTTTCAAATTTGTGACCGGTCCGGACACCAGAGCGAGAACAGATGTCCCCCGCCGGAAGGATATAATACCATATATACCAGATATACAATAAATATATAGTATTTATGTTATCATAATCTCCATCACGTGGCCACGGGCTGTGTTCAGTGAGGTGTGACGTTGACCACTGTTTTATTTGACCGCCGTACGTACGTCTGACTCGATCGGGATCTCCGGACACAGGTGGTCACCGCTATGTAGACCGGACATCAGTATGGTCAAATCGGGGGTCCAGAATGATTCTTACCAAATGGTGAGTATATATTTTCTTTCACATTATGTTTCAGACATTACTGAAAATGAATTACTGCATACCAACTTTTTTCGTGGCTACTAAATTTCGCGATTTTCATTTCTAGTTTGCGAAGATAAACTTTCGCAAAATTAAGATTTGAATGGGAATCCTTCTCAATATAAATGATGTAGAGATTAATTTGCGGAGATAAACTTTCGCGAATTTACCTTGATTGCGAAAATTGCGAAAGTTAACTGCAGGCGAAAGAAAGTTTGTTTCCAGTGTAATCTTAAACAATTTGCGTGTCCGCAAAGCTATACATATGTATAGCCTCACTGTACTGTGCATACAATGTAAAAATGTTGACCCGATTTTTAAGGAACCAGGAGTCAATAAGTATTTGCACTAAAAACGCAGAAACGGTTATACTATCTTTAGTTGATCTTTGAAGTTTTGACTTATACATTTGTAGATTATTTTCTTAGAAAGAATGACCATTCATCAATCAAAGATTGATGTGAAATTACATTTTGTACATGGCGTTTAATTTGCATATGTAGGCTGATATTCAGTAGATTTGATTTGTCAAAAATGTAGTTTTAGATTGCAAAATATAGTATGTCAATTAGATTCAACTTTCAATTATAAAATCAAATGCATTTGGTATAATTCATTTAAATAGAAATATTTACGAAAATAACATTGCTATTTTGTTAAAATAGCGGTTTTTTTATTTATTTCTTGTGTGACTTGACAAACATTATAGGTATACACGCATAGCACTGCAAACTGTACAAAGCGTCCATTAGTTATTCTGCATCAAACATTTAAATCAAATTTTCTTTTCAACCTTCAATTAAGTTTGTCATATTTAATGACTTTAAAGTCAAGCATTTTGAAAGACAAAATAAAGTCAATGGGCCAATCCTAATTTTAGAGCTTTACTTTCATGTACATATAGACAATGTCTTATGCAAATACAGTTTTTTGCTAATTTGAATAATGCCTGTGAAAGACCGAGTTAAGTGCTATCCCAAAAAAATAGCTTTAAACAAAATTCAGTTTGTTTTCATCTTATTAGAATTTAAATTCATTCATATATATGATTCTAATTTATTTTCTCCCGTCTGGTGAAATTAATGACATTTTATGGACTCCGAAGTGCGTGGCGATAATATGTAAGGAGATACGATGTAAACTCGGCCATACATACGTATGTTACGTAATGTACATGTATTAGCCTGCATGGGATTCAATATCTTCTATAACGTTCCAGCCTCCCTCCACGTTTATCGTATTAGCGTATTACGGAGTTATCTGCTCTTGCGAATAGGTACTGACGTTGTTCCATTTTGTACGTCGGTTTTTTTGTGAACGTAAGGTCACATTTTCCCGGGATGGAATGAGGTGGGGAGACATATATTTCGCTCGCAATATGATGACGTCACTTTTTTTCTTCTTTAAACATAGTGGTTTTGAAAATCATATCATTCCATTTATTGTAATTTCGTTTGTAATCTAAATGTCAGTGTCGTCCGCAAATTTCATAATTTTCAGCAGTTTAGTAGATTTAGTTTATGCTTGGATATAAAAGAATGGCGATATAATACCCCTGAAAATTCCTCTCAAATATGGAGGTTTATATTTGATCACGGTATACTTCATTTCGGCTTTTGTTGTTTTGAATTTTTTCTTCACTCTCAGAAATATGTATTCTTAATTTCTTATCTATGGTTATATATATATAGATATGGTTTGATTTTGAAATCATTGAAAGTAAACGTAGTTTGAACCTATCCTGCACAGTCCTTTATTGTCGAAATCAAATCAACTTACATTTATTCTTGGAGACTTCATTTCGCATTCCAACACCTAACCACTATTTCGCGGCGGTTGACTTTCGTGATTTCTTACCGCTGGCAAAAGTCGAAATTCAACATTTACATGAATATCACATTAGTTGTGAATAAAATAAATATTGTTAATCATTACCAAAATTGACGGTATAATCGGATACAATCTGATTAAAATACAGATCCTTATTATTACTACGTTAGATAAGAAGATCTGTATTTCAATCAGATTGAATCGGATATATCCCATGATATACATATTTATAGACTGCATGTACATGTAAGAATTGTTGCCCTGAAGATTAATGTATCCTCTGATAAGATGATTGTCTAGTAATCGATGTGTCAGTGTTCCTGAGGCAATTATGATATGGTCGGAAGTTTAGTCAGCCATGCATATCGGTAACGGCAAGATTTTTAAAATCGTGCTCCTTTTATAACATAATAAGTTTTATTTCATAAGATACTGATATAGACTTACAGCTATTCGTGTGTGTCCCAGGTCTAAACGTATATATACTGTCAGTGTCATGCGACAACTGGCCAGGCCTGTACATAATAGTCTGGGTTATAGCTATAAGTTTCTCGTTGTTGTGTAATGGTATGTGGTGCCTGAACATCTTATATGTAATGCTAATTGTGAAACTGGTCAGTATTAATTGGTTCAGCGTGTTACTTATGTTATGCAGTAGCTATCCATGTATCAGATGTTTCAGGTGTTGGATATCATGGCCAAATACTGATCCCCATGCTCTCGTTGTTATGTATAAATAGAGCTGACCACTTATTGTAAGAGAGAGAGAGAAACATAGAGGAGCACACACCTTGTGTGTGGTCCCATTTTGGGCCACATATATCAACAATGACTCTATGTAACGTATGAAGTACTAAAGAATAAAATGTCGACAAAAACATCAGAGTCAATCATCATTTCAACGACAATTCTCAACGCACAAGAAGTTATACGGACCCAACAAACGAAGACTACATATTCCTGATGGCCACCTATACAACAGCTAAATAATACAACTTTACAAAACAAGATTCAAAAACCATTTTATTATACTTTTTTGTCTGTTGTTCATATTTCAATAACGCCTTCGCAATGTTTGTTTTATCTTCTATTGTTTTTAAATCCCGAGTTTGCATATTACAGAGGGTGCTTCCATGCATATTTAATAGATAATGTCACATTTGGCACATATTCCTACATGTTTCTAATCGATATTCGTGACAGATAAAACACAGTTCTGCACTAGCTGATCATCCTGTAGAAATATTTAAAGATGCTCCACCGCCGACAAAGCATAAATGATATCCCTCAGTTGAACAATAATTGGTGTTTGATCGTGTATATATATATCTAATTTACACAAAAATTAATATAAAATAATTTATTTCGCCTTTAGTGCATGCGCAATCAGTACTTCCTTCCATATAGGATATAGTGACACGGAATTTTTTCGGGATGCAATTAATTATTTTTTATATTTTTAACTTGAAGAAAAATTAGAAGCTCAAACTTTTCAATGGTGGTAATGGTGTAAAGTAAGTAACTTTTGTAACTGAAGAAAAATACTAAATCGTCTGCTCCTGTTTTTGATAGTGAAAAAATACCATTTGTCAGCGGTGGAGCATCTTTAATTATATATTCTACTGTACTGTTATCAAAACAACGTTACAACTCTTCTTAACAATATTCTACATGAGAAATTAACGTTAATTGAAACAAGAAATAACAACTTGCTTTTTTTTAACAGGACACGAGAGAAAAGAGCGCCACCTCGAATATGACTTCACAAACACGACTTCCGGGTGGTGGATGGAAACGAGGTTTCCGGAAACCCCAGAACAAGTTCCGGTGGTACATCGTCATTGGTATTAGTGTACTGATATCTCTAATAGTGGTTGTTATCATCGCACTGGCTGTTCATTTCACGAACAGCTCGACTACGCCAGGTAAATAAAATCACCCTATTCCGTTGGATTTTTTTTTCCACAAATGTCTTCCAATGACCATAACTAAATCCAAAGTGTACTGATAATTTATCACCCCATCAAATTACAAAAATGACGTTGCCTTGTGTAACGTCGCTTCTGGTTGGTCAATACAACAGTGTAAGGAATTTATAGGGGGAAAAAACTTCAATGAATATGGAATTTTGAAGAAATCATTTGTGGTAGATGAATTCATAAGGATTCTTTTGAATAGATTCGTGGTTCATTTTTCCAGATTTTTTTATTTTCATTTTTTTTTTTTTTTTTTTTTTTTGTTAACCCCACATCATGTAAATAATAAAACATTAACGGTTTTTGTTGTATTTGTAGAGACATTAACCAAATCACGGATCGTAGCTGATTCAGGTATGCATTAATTTCACATTTATCTATATCATTACAATCTACAAAACAATCTGCTTCACGTTTGCGCGCTCAACTTAGTGCGAGATCAAGATATGCTTCCAAACATTTGACTATCACTTTAAGTGTACGATATATGAAGATAAGAATTGAGAATTAAGTTTATTGTCCGAGTCGAATGATATTGATCAAATAATATTTTTTTTATTATCAATTTAGATACAACGGTATCTGACCAAGCAGACGCCGTGACTACCTTTATGACGTCATCCACAACGATGACATCAGGCGGAAATGTCGCAGTTGACCTTCAGACTTCCACCACACAATCAGTCTACAAAACATCTCCCGACCCCGGGGCAGTTACACAGAACTCGTTACCAAGCATCACAACGCCAACCGGCCCCAGTAAGCAGTATATTTGATAGTTTTTTTTGTTTGTTTGTTTGTTTGTTTTTTGTTTTTTTTGTTGTTTTTTTTTTTTTGGGGGGGGGGGGGGGGTTCCTACTTTCTATTAACAGCCATGATCATTTAAGGACGTGTCAGGTTTATTTGTGGAGGAAAGCCGGAATTCCCGGTAAAAAAAAAAACACCGATCCGATCAGCGGTCAGTAAATGGCAAATTCAAACTCGTGATCCAGAGGTGGAGGGCCTGTGATAATATGTGGTGACCGCGAGACAACGTGAGACAACGCAGAAGAACGTGATAGACAAACGTGAGCGGCCGTGATTTCCGTGGATACCGTGCCAGATTTTTAAACTGTCAATAAATTTGCCACGGCAGTCACGGTACAAATGCTGAACGCCACAGAATTTCATAAAGCGGGATTGACGTAACAAAACGTAACAGTGCGTACGAGGCCGTAACAAAACTTCCAGACGGTCCGTGGTGGAACGGGCAGCAAGTTCGTTCCCGGAATCTCACGGTGATTTCAAGTTTTGTGGCGTTCTGCTGCGTTTTTTTCCACGTTTTTATAACGGTTGATGCAGATTGGCTGCACGTTTTGTGCCGTTTTGTCCAGGTTTGTCAAGGTTTTGACGGCAAGCCAAGATGGATGATAACCGTGTCGATGCGTTCTGTCAATTAAGGCACAACACGGCTTGTAGCGATTGAGCGCCCGACGTGATACGGCGTGTTACGTCTTATTACGGTCTTACGTTGCAAGCAATATATGATGGAGTATCATTGCCTGGCCTGGTACATATTTGCTACTTCATGGAATTATTTGTATTATTAAATAGAAATAGTCATTATCAAACACATTTAAACCATCAAATTATACCAAAGCTATTATTGCAAAAGGTATATTAATTGAGAACCATTACAGAAAAAAAAATTGGCGTAGAGACACTTATAATTATATATTTATACCAAATATAGTTCAGATTTTATTTTCTTTTAAAAAAATTTGTAATTAAAATGAGTTTGAAATGACATTTTCGGCAATAAATGTTGTTTCATTTGCTTCAAAAAAGCCCGGCATAAGACTTTCATCCTAGTAAGCCTTGGCGGACCGTGAAAAAACGTATCGGAGCTAGATCAAAACGTGTAAAACATAGCAGATCTCATCAGATCGTAACAGGCATAGAGAGATCGTAGTAGTATCCTTGATAGACCGTGCTAAAGCAGAAGTGTACCTTTAACCTCCGGGTACGGCACTTTCCCATATATCCTCGGTCCACCACGTAATCTGTAAAAGACTAAACTTCACAATACAAAACAAAACTTGAGTCAAAAATAGCCAAAATTCCACGGCGCACCACGTTTCGGGAAAGCGGGGCTACCGTGGTCGCCGGGAACATAGTGTAAACCTAGTATAAGGTAGGTAACTCAGTATTATCCGAGGACGGATATTACGAGTCAAAGATTTCCATGAACCATTTTGCTTGATATCGTCCCATGATTTCGTAATCAGGCATCAAGAATAGAAATGACCTAGTCTATAACGCCTTCCTTCCATTTTATTCCATAATGCATGTACTTTCCAAGCGTCTATTTTTATCAAAATAGTACAACTATAGTTTACTTGCAGCGTGGCGGGTATACATGTAATTTCGACTAATATAATTTGCTGACGGTAAAAGATAGTCTGTCCAAAGCTGTCACTCAGCACTAGTGACAGCTATCTTAGGTATTCTACAATAAAAGGCTTCCCTACTTTTAAAGTTTACATACCAAGAATCATGATAGAAAGAATAGTTCTGGCACCAATTCAAAGGAAGTCGAAAAAGAATTACAAAAAAATCTAAACTGTAGCCTCCATTTCAGGACTGACCTTGATGGCCTCTGACCTTACCGTCGAGAGAAAGAAATTGACGTTGACCTGTGAGGCTATTAATATGGCGGGATGGAGTGACCTTTACATTTTACGAAATGGCAATGACATTCCAGAGACTGTCGGAACAGTGAGGGCTGGATTCCAGTTTCCGTCGGTATCCGTTCTTGATCCGGATTTTAGTTCCCAAATTTCGTACAAAGACGACGCCATCGCGTTTATTTTGGAGTCCGACAATCCATA
The DNA here is from genome assembly GCF_041381155.1 of Argopecten irradians. Taxonomy (NCBI): domain Eukaryota; kingdom Metazoa; phylum Mollusca; class Bivalvia; order Pectinida; family Pectinidae; genus Argopecten; species Argopecten irradians. The sequence continues at coordinate 34,353,030 of NC_091143.1, forward strand.
TTGTTCCAAGGTAACCAACTACACGTGTGTTGTCAGAGCAATACCAGGGACTTTCACGGCGGTCACTGAGGTCAAAGGTAAAGTACTGCTAATTAGATTATCATTTTAATCACATTATCGTGTTCAGATAAAAACAATGAAATCATATTCTAGGTAAAGATAACGTTTTCGTCGTCAGATCGAAATTGAGAATAAAAACGATCTCGATTTGAATCAAATGAAATCGTAGGTCAAAAGTTACGGAATCACTATGAGGTTAAAGGTCACCTACTCAAGAGTTCAAGGATAAAATGTATCAAAAAGTTTACACTTTCAATAGAAAAAAGTGTTTTATATCGCTTAAGCTAAATACATGTGTAATTACATTGATATTTCAGTACGACAGATTGAGCCTACCATTATCGTACCGAAGTCTGTAGTTGCTGAGAATAATATAACTTTACAGTGCTCTGCCGAAATTCATGGTCAGAGAGGAACACTAAAATGGAAAATCCGTCCACCAGGAATGCAAACATTTTATGACCTTAGTACTTCCCCTGTGACGTCACAAACATTCTCGAACTGTTCCAATTTCATAAACAGCACACTAGTGTTTCTCCCGAAAGCCTCGGACAACGGATCGCACTTCCGATGCGTCATCGAAGGGGCAGATGGCGCAACACAACAGGTCGACTACCCAAAAACGGATGTCGAATTCCACGTTATCCCAAGTAAGTTGATCAACCAATATTTGTTTTTGCTTCAATAAAAAGTATTTTTTTAAAGATAAATTTATTAGAAATAAACTGTATGATCTTCATTCATGTCCTCAGAAGAGGTTATGGAATTAGCCTCCCTGTCCACCCAAGTTAATAATCAAACTCCCTACGTGATTATTCATGTTTCATATGTAATCACTTACATGTACGCATATCAATTTTTCGCGATTTGTGATTAATCTCAACCCAAAATAATGCTTCCTTAATTGCTTGGACAGACCTGAGTGATTGTAAAGGTAAATTGTATGTATTATATACGCAAAATAAATCGCACGCAGAAATTACGTTTGTTGACACTACAATTGTAATTAAGAATGATGTTCGCTTTCCTCAATTATTTTTCTTATTTTTACAGATACATTCTGCGTTAATAAGCCTCCGTACACTATCCACACCCATCCCTACTCGCCGTGTAAATTAGTAATCTACTGTTTTCCGACTGGGCCGCTTGTGTACGAAATCAACTGTGATCCGGGCACTTGTTACGATAAAGACAATACTAAATGTGTATGAGACATGTGTGTAAAACGTTTGGGATAGCTTCGCAGAATCATTATGAAGTGACGTGGATGAAAAAAAATGTACTTTGGTATGTCTGAACAATGTTCATAAGTATTGACTATGAAGGCAACAAGCGCATTGGTTTGTGAGTACTACGTCATCAAATTCTGAGAAAACAGTCACGACGCTTCCGTTAGAAACTTTTGATGGAAATTACAAATACAAAATGTTGTATTTAAGAACTCAGTCTCGCAGAGATGATGTAGTACGGGACCATATATGACTACAAACTGAATAAGCCACAGTAATAAAAGAAATCCTTTTTTGTTGAGTAATTTGCAACATCATATGTTAACTAGTCCCGTGGCCATTTGACTATAGTATTAAATTGTGTTTACAAAAATGAGCTACTGGACAATACATGTGCTTAGTAGAAAGTGCGCCATGGAGGCTTTTGTGTTGAACTGTATTGGAAATTGAATCTAGTAGGAATCTTATTAATTAAAGCTACTAAATTAATCTCGATGTTTCATTTCTCGATTTGAGATTCACTTGTGCTCATACATATGTAATGATTTTGTTAAAATGTAAAAATTTTGTTAAAAAAAAAATTTGCAATAAAATACGTTTGAACTCAACAAATCAGTTCGCATACACCATTATCAAACAATATACTTCAAAGTTTAATATCAAAATACAACGATACATGTGTCTTCTCTCATTCACCCCTGAAGACACATTTAGACTGTTCTAAATCAAAGACTAGACCAGTCCATTATGAAATTCCAGGGATGAACGAGTTAAACATTATACAGAAAACAAATCAAAATGATACATGTAATTCTATGTAATTATTAATGAGGTATATATGCAGGGGACAGGTTTAGGTTTTATTTCTTTCCATTGATAAACACGTAAAGAAAATAGAATTCCAATCTTTGAAGATCAATGCTAATTTCTTAAACACGTAAAGAAAATAGAATTCCAATCTTGGAAGATCAATGATAATTTCTTAAACACGTAAAGAAAATAGAATTCCAATCTTGGAAGATCAATGCTAATTTTACTGCGTAAAACCTGCATAACCTTCAGAGAATGAATATAATATGTCCGTTTGAAATAATTATTAATTACAGAAAAACATGTCATTCGTATCAAATGATATAAATATTCAATGATATATTAAGCTATATATATAGAACTTTGAAATAAACACAAAGGTATACAAAACAAACGCTTTGAGATAGTCAATTGCTGCATCTATGCAATGCTGTTTGCAATACATTTGAATAAGTATGTATATATATATATCTGTATCTAGAACATTAACATTTATTTTATTTCACTCAGAATGACAAACTTGCCATGTTCCGTAAAAAGAAAATATAACTGTTATTGAAAATGAACAGAATGGGTGATTCTATATCCGTTATCAACAACTATGTATTTCATCGTCCACTGATCTACTTCCGGTACATGAACTCAGTGTCCTTAGTCTGCTTCCGGTACTCACAGTGTCCTTGGTCTGCTTCCGGTACTCACAGTGTCCTTGGTCGGCTTCCGGTACTCACAGTGTTCTTGGTCTGCTTCCGGTACTCACAGTGTCCTTGGTCTGCTTCCGGTATTCACAGTGTCCTTGATCTGCTTCCAGTATAGTGAATTTTAACGTTTGAAGGTTTTGTTCATTTATTGGTATAAATAATAAAACAATGTTTTAGTTTATTAAAACATTTTTTTCTCACTTACCGACTTCCAGAACTGATCTGTACTGTATTTTTCAAATCTACTTATTTACTTCCGGTACACACGCATATTTCAGAACTTGCTAATCTACTTCCGGTATATTCTTCATTATTATTTTTACTTATGATTTAGCTTTTTTTTCATCTTCTGCAAAGTACCCATATAATTTGCTTCCGGACAAATATTGAATGTTCCTAATATGAGTATCCAGGGCCATAAGACACTGGGCCAGGCCTCACGTCTAGATTGCTGTGATTCACTTCCGGTTGCGCGCGTTCTCCTTCCTGTCTTTGCCTCAATTCACGGTTTTGCCTCTGAAGTCGTCGATTCTTGACAAAGGATTTGATGTTCAACATAATCAAGATGGCGACTGCTAGTGATATGAGCGTCATCCACATGATTAGTATGGCATTGGAATTAAGAGCGTTATTTTTCAAATCTTGGGGATTGGCTTTATCCGATTTCGAAGTACCAGTGTAATCTGCGCCATAAAGTGGTTCGTCTAAAACACAAATAAATTTCTTAATTTTTTTATACAGCAAATAAACATACAATATAGACAGCGTCATACACATTCATCGACACATTAATAACTGAGCTTTTTTTTTTAAACAGATTACATAACCCTATTTTTACTCTAAAACACAAAACGTCATAGAACTTTAGAAGTAATTTCATGTTTTATTATTTTTAAATAAAAGAATACCAGATTAAACAACATTTTAATTGAAAGTGCCTTTTGATTTGGGTAATTTTAATTGGTTGGGTAATTTGAATTGGTTTGGTAATTTTAATAGGTTGGGTAATTTTAATTGGTTGGGTAATTTTTAATTGGTTGGGTAATTTTTAATTGTTAACGTGTTTGCTAATATTTTTTTATAAGACTTACGTTCTATGGAGGTCATTGATTCTGTCCCTCTCCAGTTTCTCCTCATTAACATCATGATTTCATGGCATCTGTAAGATCCGGGCGTGTTTACGCATATCCCTTGGGCACACGTGGAGACATTATGGCACTCATCTATGTCTGGTGAAACACAACAATATTGACTGGTGTTACTGTAAACACACTTGTTTTGGCGGGATCAAATTTTAGCAAGACGTATTTGCACATTTTCGCAGTAATTACTTATGCACACCACAAAAACACAATTACTGCAAATGTGATTTAGCACAAAATGTCGGCTGCACAAAAACATTATTACAGCTGAAAATATCCCTTTACATGATCTAAAAGAGCAATGGTAGGTAATTGTCAATAAGTCTCAAATTCTGCGGAGATAAAATCAAACTGCAGTTTATTTTGATAAAAGATCGTCAACACAATTAAAGTCCCTTTCAACTACACCTCTGATAAAATGTATTTTCTCTCATAAGCAGGAGACTAATAAGTATTTTGCATCATTTACAAAAGTTACTTACTTTACACCATTACCACCATTGAAAAGTTTGAGCTCCTAATTATCCGTAGCACTATGCCCTAAATGGAATGAAGTACTGATTGCGTATGCACTAACAGCAAAATAGATTTATTTGCATTTTGTGAATTATTTTTTGATTTAGTTGGATTTATATCAATACGATTAAACACCAATTATTGTTCAAATGACCAATATCGTTTATGCTCTTTCGGCGGTGGAGCATCTTTAACAAGAGTTAATATCCGACTGTAATTTACTAATGTTATATCCGGATTACCTGCCTTAGTAACAATTATCCCCGCTAGGCTTCGCTCATAAATACTGTATTTTCGGAGCGACACCTAGTAGAGAGTAGAATAACTACGACAGGTAATACATACAATGTATGTACATTTGTAGTTATATCTTACCTATACACGAATGAAGGTTGTCGGAGAGTTGGTAGCCATCTTGGCATGAACATGTCCAATATCCGTCAGTATTATTGCAGTAGTGTTCACAGAAACCGTTATCCATCATACACTCATCATAATCTGGGAAAACACACGTAAAGTAATGTAATAGTGGAAGCCGTGCCGTATACCGAATCCCCCATATACGATGCTCAGTGCAGTCGACAAACGGCGGCCTCATTCGTCACTCACATTTCAATCACAAATGGAAGACATAAGTTAAAAAAACGTTAAAAAGAAAACTTTAAAAAATCATTGATTCGTGAGCAAAACAAATAATGACTTGTTACAATTACAGAAGAAAAATTAAATTCGAACATAACAATCATCATATAGTTATAAATACAATCTGATTGAAATACAGATCCTTATAACCACTCCGTTCAATATAGGATCTGACAATATCCCATATAGGGTCACGTTCGGATGACCTTTTACCACGTGTACTCCAGATCAAATTTATGTTCTACACATTTCACATTGATCCCGTGTTTCTAATGTTAAAGTAGTGAAAACTTGACTTAGCTTAAGTACTTTCACATAAATTAAAAAAAAAACAACAAACAAACAAAAAAAAACCTAATAACTACAATCTTTGTTTATTGTATTCGAATGAATGAAAAATTAAATTTCTGGAACAAGTTTCTGTCCAAAATTTGATTAGTCCTGACATAATGCACAATGTTCGGTCACTTTTACGTCACACCGGAATTTCATTGGCAAAAGCGTTGAACAGTAAAATAATATAAGCGCAATACTATTTTTTTAATTGAAAAACAGAAAGAGTGTCACTGTGGTCATACTAAACACCGCATGGCGGTAAAATTTGACACAGAAATAACGCGAAAACGCACTATTATGACATGACAAGAAACTGATGTTTAATTCTCAAACTTGGTCAATAACTTCTGACTGAAGATTCCCATGCTTCACTAAAATTACTAAAAAAATCAGCCCTCAAACCACCAGGAGAAATAATGTCTTGAATCTTTGTTAATACATTGTGTACAATGTATGTTCTGGCTGGTCCAAAGAGTTCTCTGACCAAGTTTTAGCACATTTGGGATTGGTGATTGTTCAACTGCACTTCAACGCCAATTCCCCAAATCCACTAGAAAAGTCCAATCTACAATAGTAACTTAACAAATTTTTAGTTCAACTGGATGTGATGCAACCTTTGTCACAAGCAGACTTTCATACCCCGCAGCCGACGATCAGCGACCTGTCTCGTCTCGCCTTCCTCGGAAATGTTGACGCTATCTGCAACAACTTAGTCTCACCTTTCTCGACTATCGTCGTATTCTGATCTGCCAGAGTTACTTCCCTTAGTTTGTAAAACGAAGGGAAGTAACTCTGATAGATCATAATGCTATCGTCTAACAAGGCAATGCAAAACCTCTATATCGAAAATGTTGTGATACTGACCCGTGCAGTTCCCATCCTGTTGTCGCATGTAGCCCATATCACACTCACAAACGTACCCTCCAAAAGTGTTGCGACAGGTCGAGTTGGCTGGGCAGGTAAATGTGTTGGTGGCGCACTCGTCCACATCTGTCAATAGATAGTAAATATTGTGCTCCTACAGGACGAGTTGGTTAAAGGGGAAATTTGTATAATGTCAAACTCGACTTAAATGTCAATATAGCAGCGGTAATCTTACAAGAGGGCGAGGTGATTGCATAGGCATCGGACCACCTCTCATTTTCTAAAAAAATATCTTCGCGTAGGTGGGAAGATAAAAATTCTTTAAATTGAAAACAAATTACGTCTTGGTCAGTTTACAATGGAAGTTTTACGTTTCGAACTTAAGTGATGAATACAATGAAAGTTACGTCATAGAATGGTCATTTAAGAAATTAAGGCATGCTTTAGAAGTCCGCAAAGTCTGTATTCTTTAACGAAAGCTTTTTTGTGGCATTGAAGCTTAACCATGCAACCATGGCCGATTTGGGCTCTTGGGAAAAAAAACACCCATATATATGTACAAGTATATCAATCGTAAAATCAATGTCAGTTGACAATCGAAATATGCACCAAAAACACTTAATTTAACTTAGGCCGACGCCAGGGTGAATCCATAGGACCTCCTCTCTTTCAGAGGCAAAAACTTTCAATTTGCAGAAAAATAATATGTGCATATAAAAATAACAGTAAAATTTCAAGTGGTCATTTCCACAACTGATCGGACACAGCGTTCATATTTCCGACGTTGAAAACAACCTTGATCGTCTCATGAACGATCTCCACGATATCGGTATACGTGGTAATTTGCCAAAGCTTATTTCAAATTTCATATCTGACAGGCATTTCAAAGTTCGAACGGGTTCAACTTATTCAGAAACAGAAACACAGGAGATGGGCGTCCCTCATGGTGGTATCCTGTCCGTCACACTTTTTGGATTAAAAATTAACAGCATAACTAAATGTTTAGGCAAATTACAAAATTGGGCTGACGAAAATGGCTTCAGATTTTCAAGATCAAAAACTGTCTGTATGCACTTCTGTCAAAAACGAAAACTACACAATGATCCTGACCTCACACTCAATGGAATTAAAATTCCAGTAGTTGAACAAACTAAATTTCTTGGACTAATATTTGATTCGAAACTGTCCTTTGTTCCACATATCAAACATCTGAAGGATAAGTGCTCGAAGGCGCTGAACATTCTACGAGTTCTTTCCCATTCTGATTGGGGTGCAGACCGTGAAATGCTTCTACGTATCTATCGGGCACTTATTAGATCAAAACTTGACTACGGCTCTATTGTCTATGGATCGGCTCGCAGCTCCTATCTACAGATGCTTGACCCTATACAGAATCAGGGACTGCGTCTCGCACTTGGAGCTTTTCGAACAACACCTGTGAAGAATGTCCATGTGGAAGCCAATGAGCCTTCTCTAGACGATCGACGAAAGAAATTATCCTTACAGTATGCTGCTCAACTGAAATCCAACCCCAAAAATCCTGCATTTAACCTTGTATTCAATCCACAACATCAAGAAATATTTACACAAAATCAAAAGCTCATACCAACATTTGGCATCAGAATTTCAAAATTTTTGCTGGAACTAAATATAAATTTCGACACCATTGACGAGTACACCGTATCGGATGTACCACCATGGCTCATTCAAACACCTGATATCAATTTATCTCTACATGAGAGGGCAAAATCCAGTGCATTACCCGAAGAACACAAATCCTCCTTTCGGGAGTGCATTAGGGCTTTCCCTGACCATGTTCAGATCTACACTGACGGATCAAAAGATGGTGATAATGTTGCGGCAGCATGCTGTACATCTAATCACTGCTCCTCTATCCGACTCCCGGATGTTGCCTCCATTTTCTCTGCGGAAGCATGTGCTATCGGTCTGGCGCTTGACCATATCGAAGAACACCGCATTGAAAAGGCAATTATCTGTTCCGACTCTCTTTCGGTTCTTCAGGCTTTGAAATCAAGAAACCCTAGAAACACATTAATCCAAAATCTTTTGATCCGAACATTTCGATTGTCTTCTAAAACTCAAATTACTTATCTCTGGATTCCCAGCCATGTGGGTATAAAGGGAAATGAAAAGGCCGATAAAGCAGCTAAGACTGCTCTTCGCCTAGCACAAACACATTTGAAACTACCTTACACCGACATCAAACCTTACATTCAGTCAGCCATTAAACACCATTGGCAACAAAGGTGGTCTACCGAAACAAACAATAAACTGTTTAAAATACAACCTACACTTAATCCTAACCTGTCCAGTCGGAGAGACCGCAGAGAGGAAGTTGTTCTCTCTCGGCTCCGAATTGGACACACATATTTTACACACTCCTATCTATTGAGAGGGGAGGATCCTCCTACATGCCATGCATGTGATTCTCCTCTCACAGTGGAGCATGTTTTATTGCATTGTATTGATTTTAAACACATACGAGATAAGTACTATGATGTCTCCGACATGTACACTTTGTTTCATGCCGTGAGACATAATCGTATTTTCAATTATCTCAAAGAGATCGGTATTTTAAACAAAATATGAACGTTTTCTCATCATATCATCGTATCAACTCAACATTTCATCGTTTCATCAACATTGTGCATGAGTTTTCTCATGTGTTTTAGCCAAAACTATTTTATCCCATGCAAACCTTTTTTTATCAAATAAACGTTACAATCTGTGTTTTAGTCCTTACTTGCCTTTTCTTACCCTGATCTTTTATCCTGATATTAATGCATGACTTGTAGTTTGGCCCTAAATGACCTTAGTTGTCGATGGGCCGTAAAACTCAAACAAACAAACAAAACAAACAAAATTGATCGTATATTGCATATTACAGTGTTATCTGCCCTTAGGATAGGTATAAGTTTCGACCACAGGCATTTGCATTGGCTCTAAAGATAGTTTTAGAGCAAAAACGCCTGTGGTTGTGACGTATGCATTTACGAACGCAACATTCATTTTACCAGAGAAAACCTAGACTGGACTACCTGCCTAGTTTTCATACTCTTTGCTAGTCTTTGCTCCGAAATTACGATAATAGTAGACTGGATTGCCGAAAAATACAACGAAAAAATACGAACATAGTATCGATGAGCGCAGCCTAGCGGATATAATTGGTATTAAGGCAGGTAATCCAGCCTAGAGAAAACAACGTGAGTTTTCCATAAAAAAAAAGTAATGACGTCACAATTAAAACTTCCCACAAGGGCAGATAACCCAATAATATGCAAAGACGAAATTACATGTATACAGCTGTACGTCGCTTTTTATCTCGACTAACCTGTTGGCATTGGTCCCACGGGTCCCGTCACTCCTATCGATCCCGTCATACCCTGGACTCCCTGAGGACCTGTAGCCCCTGTCAGGCCTGTAGCACCGGTTAATCCAGTAGTCCCGGGGATACCTGATTAGTAAGATATATAAATAATACAGTCAATTCTCGTTTTCTCGAAGTCAGTATGAAACTGAGACACTCATAATACTTTATTCTAAAATTCTAAATAACCAAATACTAACAGTTAATTCTCGTTTTCTCGAAGCCAGTATGAGCCATGGAAACTGAGAGACTCCTAATACTTTATTCTAAATAACAGAGAATAATTAATTATCGTTTTCTCGAAGTCAGTATGAGCCTGGGAATCTGAGAGACACAAAATACCAAATGGCGCACAAACATGACAACAATCAACGAATAAATTTCAATAAATCCATTCAAAAGATCAGTTGTCTGACACAAGAGTGCATTCCTGTTTTTATGAGTCAACAGACAATTAAAGAATAGCATTTTTCTTAATTCAATAAGGAGCCGGTGATGAACAAAATAGCCATAGTTGCATGATGTTTACCAGTTATCACGGTAGAAATCAGACGGTCTTTACAGTAATGGAGTGAACAAACTTAAAATGGAGGCCGGCAATATTTGTAATGTATTAAAAAGTAAATACGCAATGCATGGATATTCCATACATGTAGAACTTTGACCACATGTTACACCAAATTGCAAATTTCTGACAAAGTTAACCTCATGGGTGATTTAAAAACCGGTAGCTTTCTTAGACTTTCTGACAAAAGCATGTTTTGTCGAATAAAGGGTGGTACGTTGACAAACTTAAAGGCCCACTACCTTTCCGAAACGGCTTTTAATTGTTAAAATGGGAATGTAAAACAAGATCGATAATTTTGTAGAGTCTTAAAAATTATTAACTTACCGTTAATACTACTTTATAATCACCTTCTGAACGATTTGATTAAAATAAATAAAATGTTTATTTTCATAACGCGGGTCGTATTATGTTTCCCGCCGTCGTCCTAAATACCGCGCGGTAGTTGACTATCACTGCGCCAGACGGCAAAACAGCGAATTAACTCGCCACTGTTTTCATATATTACGCATGAAATCTTGCATATGTTTGGTGTCGTAACCTTATTTTAGGTCATCGGTATGCATTTTCTGATGTTAATAATGTTTTTAAGAAACCTTTATATTTTGCTCCGGAAAGGTAATGGGCACTTGAATGAACTATTTACGATATTTTTGTCGATTTCTTTTTCTATCTAGATACAAGTCGCCAAATTTAAGAGTAAGTATACAAAAAGTGACAATTTTGAGTTTGATTTTTCCAATGATAACCTCCTCGTTGTGTATTTGTTTAGTTTTGTTGGTCGATGAGTAAACATGAATAACATCTGAACTATTATCACTGGACTCTCGATAATAACCAATAACTAAATACAGTTAAACCTCTATGATTCGAACTCCGATGAATCGAATATCTCGTTCTATCGTACGTATTGCTTGGTCCCTATATATAACATTACTAACAAGCCTATACATATATATATATGCATGTAGTCATTTGTTCAGAAATGACGTTCTTGGCGCGAAACTTACGTGTGTCAACCTCGACTTTGAATGACGGTGCGATAGACAGTCGAGTAAAAACTAAGTTCACAATATCACCAACTACTGGCGAGGCGATATGATTGGCCGTAAAACCAAACTTATTCCCCGAAGATGGATTCTTGTAATCAAACAGAATTCCGCCCGGTGATTGGTCAAACATAAGACCTGTGTATGATCCCTCTGGCATAAGAAAGTAGTCCGGTACAACCTGCAAAATGAATGTACAAAACACACGCATCTAACGCAAATATTAGATTATTTGGATGTTACAGAGTTATTTCCCTTTGAGGTTTTGTACTAAGTTCGTATCAATCTCTCCCAGTGTTCATCGCAGTACCCACAATGAAATATGGGAACCCTGGTAGAGATTTCAAGAGTTCGTACATGTTTACAAGCGTTACGTCAAAACATTCAGAGATAACTATGATTAATGATTACATATTGGCCGAATGACGTCATATCAATACATTACTGTACCCGTAAGGGCAGATAACTCTGTCATATGAAAAACGGAAAATATAAAAGGGATTTTTTGAGTATGGATTCTACAAAAGGTACGTACTACATATACCAAAAATATAATAGCAGAATTATTCGGATTTTCATGTCATGCATACACACCGTGAATTCCTATATGATTTTTACATTGAAATCAAATATCAGAAATTAATTCTAGAGACTGCATTTCTGTCTTCCTCACCGAGATATTTTGTTGTCCACCGGCCAACGTAAACCGATGACGAAACAAGAGGCGAAACCGCACAGGTGTGATTTTCTCAAAGATCCCAAAATATGCCACGTCACTAGCTCCGTTGTTGACACTATGGACAAAGACGTGGAATTGGGTAATGGAGCCTGAAGGAAGAGATGTCTTTAGGTCGATATATGTCTTTTGTTGGAATCCATTGACTCTTCTATCAATGACATCATTACCAAAAATCTCCGTGAAACTGTAACCATTGGTTACCAACAACATGTCAAAATACACGTGTATCCATAGCAACAACGCAAATCCTCGATTCTGTAAAAGAAAACAGTTACATACATGTAGTTCTAGTTTTTGATTTTGTTAAGTCTGATTGCGTAAATATTACCGCATACGCAGTCTATTTAGTCCACAGGGACCTGGCACGAATTTCTAACCATCAGTATATATACTATGTGCCAGGTCCTTGTGGTTTAGCCTAACAACCATGGCGACCATAGTTACAAGATCTATTATGTCAAAACCAAAACAAGGATGCGAATATAAGAATTGATTTTCACCTTGACAGAATATACGGTATAGTATGAACTCAGTTGGCAAGGGTGATACGTTATACATATATAGAGCGCTAACGCGCACCATAGAATATGTTCGTTGCCAACTGCGTTCATACTGCCGTATACGCATTCAAGATGACGCTTCGAAATTGATGAGTTGAGGAGAGCCAAAATAAAAGTAGCACGCAACCTGTATTCAGAATATCGAAGTATAGACCTACATTTTTCGTGTTGTTAAATAGGATGCCAGAGATCGAAGACATTGACCTTTGACCTCATAACGATCGCAATTAATGCATCTACCACTGTGACACCATTTGACATTCACCAAATATATGTTACACATCAATATATCTCAAAAATATGACAGTCAATGCTTAAATAAAGGATACGACGAAGTCATCTATGAACACTAGGGTATGGCCAAACATATTTATACACTGCAATTAATTATGAGGACCATGTGATAAATGTAATACATATACTCTAAAAGCAGAATTGTTTGCGGTGTGGAAATTTTCGCCTATATCTACCCGCAAATATCAGCAAATTTTATGTGAATGATATTAGACTAGAGATGCACATCGCAAAAATTATCAAACAACACAGTTTGAAAGCTAACATGATCTGACATTACATTAGTCCGCTAAACCTGCCTATATTATTATGCTTTTTTATTTTTTTTTTTTATTTTTTTTTTTTTTGCCTAATATATAGTCAGCTCGCGGTACCTCTTAAAAATGTGAAATCGTAGGCCAGATTTGGCCTACGCTACGTCAGCGGTATATTTCTAATATATCGTCCATGCAATGCGAAGTTGATTGGCTGCCGTTTGCTCTACTAAATGTGTATACGGCGGCCATTACAAATGTGTGAAATAGAAGGGTCTCGGAAGTATTTCATTGTGCAGAGTTGTTTAATTTCATAAATGGGATGTAACATGGGGGCAGTGGAGTACATAAGATCCCAATATATAGGTATGTGTATGTTTTCCCGGCATTGCATGGACGATATATTAGAAATATACCGCTGACGTAGCGTAGGCCAAATCTGGCCTACGATTTCACATTTTTAAGAGGTACCGCGAGCTGACTATATATTAGGCAAAAAAAAAAAATTAAAAAAGCCTAATAATATAGGCAGGTTTAGCGGACTAACATTACATATATATATATATCATCTGTATATGGTACATTCTAGACAATCCAAGAGTTACTATAACTGACGTTATATCCACCCCTGGAACATCCTCGATCCTCCAGGGGTTCGGATCACTTACGATCTCTACACCTTTGGCTATCTCAGAGTAAAACTGGAGGCAACAGAACATAACAGGTAATTTAGTCCTTTGATGTTCATCAAAAGAGCCGTATAACGGTAACTGTAGTTGACTGTGTGGCTTTGAAGTTGGGAGTGAATCGCTCTCTGTATGGTCTTCAAAGAAAATGTTTGCGTGTCTATAATTGGTTCAGATTTGTTCCCCTGAGCCATAGGTATTTAGCACGCTGATAAGTCAAAGACCCACTATAGACTAATATATAGAGAAAGGTAAGGAACTCCTCCGTGACGCAAAATTGTGTAATTTAGTTCAAAGTGTTGTAAAAAAATATCCAGACCAGATATTTCAACGGCTTTGGTCTTAATTGAAAGTTAAGATGTTACACTTCACGACGATAACAAGAAATCCTTCTGAACTTGTCTACTTTTTTTCACAAACAGCCTCGAAACTTGAAAAATTGACGAATTTCCGTTAGTCGGACACGATCGAGAACATTTTTACAAACGAAAATGTCTATTCGCTACACTGAAAACACGGCAGCCTACAATTACCGGCTTTGACATCAACAAACAACAGGTGAAAACAAATGTATTTACTTGTTTGACGGTTCGTTCAAATCCCCCTCTCGTGGTCGTTATGTCGTTTTTTCAGCGTTAATAGTTATCCGGGTCAGGTTGACTGCCATTTTGCCACTATCTTGAAAGTTATGTATAGCCTAATCTCATTGGTCGGTTGGTTTTAGCTTAGCCAATGAGATTAGGCTATACATAACTTTCAAGATAGTGGCAAAATGGCAGTCAACCTGACCCGGATAACTATTAACGCTGAAAAACGACATAAGGACCACGAGAGGGGGATTTGAACGAACCGTCAAACAAGTAAATACATTTGTTTTCACCTGTTGTTTGTTTATGTCAAAGCCGGTAATTGCAGGCTGCCGTGTTTTCAGTGTAGCGAATAGAAATTTCTTTTGTAAAAATGTGTCATCCGATCAGTGTCCGACTAACGGAAATACGTCATTTTTTTTCAGTTTTCGTGGCTGTTTTGTGTGAATAAGTTGACAAGTTCAGAAGGATTTCTTTGTTATCAGACGGGAAGTGGTAAACAACTTAACTTATCAATTAAGAACCAAAGCCGGTGAAGATATCTGTCCTGGCAGTGATTTTTTGTTTATCAACACTTTGAACTAAATACCCCAATTATTAGCTTCACGGAGGATTTCCGATACGCTTTCTCTATATAATTAGTCTATAAGTGGGTCTTTGCCTTATCGGCCGTGCTAAATACCTTCCCCTGAGCTGCCTTCAGTTTTGCTATGAGATAGTTCAGAGGGTAGAGATCGTGTGTGATCGGAAAGTCTGGAGTATCGAGGATGCCCCTGGAATAGCTCATAGTAAAACTGGAGGTAGTTCTGGAGAAAAAACAACCGACCAATCACATGTCTGCAGACACTCCTTGAAGATTACAGAGAGAGCAAAGCACAACTTCAAAACAATACGTACAGTCAACCACATTGTACCGTTATACAATTCCTTAGATGTGCATAAAAGTGTCTTTTGTTGCCTTTGTTTAACTATGAAATAGTCCACGGGTGAATCATCCTCGATACCCCAGGGATCCCGATCACTTACAATCTCTACACTCCTGGACTATCTCATAGCAAAACTGAAGGCAGCTCAGGGGAACGAATCTGAACCAATCATAGGCATGCAAAAATTCTTTGAAGACTATAGAGAGAGCGATACCCTACTTCAAAGCCACACAGTCAACCACAGTATACCGTTATACGGCTCTTTTGATGTACATCAAAGGACTAAATTACCTGTTTTGTTCTGTAGAGATCATACATTATGTGTGATCGGAACGCCTGGAGTATCGAGGATAGGGTGGATATAATATAATATCAGTGATAGTAACCCCTAAAGTATCGAGGATGTATATTGACGAACTGGGTGGATATAAAAACAGTATAGTAAGAAACCTATCTTTAGGCTTACCCGCAGAACTGGGTCCATACATCATTGAACTTGGGTTTGTTTTATCAAGTAAAGCAAGTAATTAGAAATGTATTAATGTTTGTGTACACAGACCTAAGATTTCTTCATTATAGGTATGTAAAAATTGTCAGATTTTCGTACAAAGTAATTTCAGCAACCATTTTTCTATGAAGCTCCCGTAAAGACTTTATTTTTGTCAAACATGATCAAAGCTTTCTTATTTGCCAGCAGCTTGTAGACAATATTTGAGAATTTTTTGGTAGAAATATGTATCAAAACAGGTCAATCCCCTGTGCATTGACATTGTAACACTCTCACATCGGTTTCGTATTTACCATACCCTGTATATAACAGACGCTGTCACTAATAAATTTGATATGGTCAAACAACTGTTGACCTAGCGGTATCTGACCAATGCTTACCTGTGCGGCTGCTAACATTCTGTGTTGTTTATGGGGGAGTACGTATACCTTGACGTCAAAATGGCGCAGATGTCCTAACAAAGCTGGTCAAGTTTTTATAACCGCACATACTCACAAATGAATGCACGTGTTTTTCGCGCGAATTTTGAATGCGTCATAAAAAGCCCTCTTCAAGACTTTGCGACATGTGAATATAATTATTGATTTATTTGATATTTTAGTGAAACAATGCCTCTAGAATCAAAATAGAGCCAGAAAAGAATGGTAACTTTATCCATTATGCTTTTTTTTACCATTTTAAAGAAGTTCAATTAGAATCAAGTGCTTTAAATAATATATAGTGTTGACAATTCCATTTCATTGTATTTATGAGTATTTTTTTTTTTAATTTATGTTAGTCATTTATTAAAGTTATAAAATTATGTCGTATTTTTATATTCACGAATCAAGAAGAAGAGATTTTGATATATTATTCGCCATAAAAAAATACCAACATCGAGAATTACAATACTGCATGTACTTCAATGCATATAGGTTTCTATACTTTTGTGACAGTCGCCTGTTAAAGCCCTCAGATAGATCCCTCATGACCCTACTTCTGATGATCCTACCCTGATGAACCTACTTCTACTTCATACACTACATGTACAATATGACCATGTTATATTCGCAAATGATTGATGGGTTACAGTTGTAATATTATCCCTTTTTGGTAAATTGTAGAAGGAAGAGACGAGTGACGCTCCTTTATGCGAATTCACTTGAGCAAGAAGGAAGGATGAGTTATGTCCCTTATGTATAGAGAATATTTCCAGTTCTTTTTGTTTTTTTCTTTTCTTTTTTTTTAACAGTTTTTTTATGGTATGATTTTGCAGTCCGAATATACATATATATATATACATGTACATGTATGTTCCAAGACCGCTGAAAGATAATTTATCCAATTGTAATTGACTTGTAATCCCGCAAATACAATAAAATAGCATCGGCCGCATGTACATTGTTTTGTGGAAGGAAGGACGAGTGACGCCCCTTGTTTTGAATTGAATAATGAGCAAGAAGGAAGGACGAGTTAGGTCCCCTCTTTAATTTATCTAATCCTATAAAATATTTACTAAATTTGATAACAATATTTGTATACATCATAGCTAAACTTTTGTGTGTGTGTGTGCAATGCTACGTTTGTAGAACATACTGCTAAAGTAAATTCCATAAATCATTTTTAGTCGTTTAAATTTGCAAGATTTCACTTCTTTTCTCAACTTCGCTAGCCAATGGTATTAGTCCGATTCTCTTTGTAGTAGGAAGAGAATTGGCTCAATACCCTTGGCTAGCGAAGTTGTTCTTTTCCATGCAGAATGTTATGTTGTCAACAAAATCAACATTTTTAATACCAACGAATCAACACCAACAGAAGATGTCTATAAATATTTCTCTCTTACCAAGACCTGTTACTGACTGGGTTTTCTTTGTCAGCTTCTTAACAGCGGCTAGCGTAACAGGCCTGAACCCCTCCAGGTCTGCCAATCACTAACACCCTTTAGAAAATCTGTTTTATCGGTGTTTTTTTTCAGTAGAATAGAAAGAGGAAGAAAAACGTACAGGTCTGGAGAGAAAATTAACATTGAGGAACTAACTTCCCAAAGGCTAGCTTGGTGCACGTTATATTTAACCATTATCCATTAAAAGTCACATTATGTTTTTTTTTTTTTTTTTTTTTTTTTTTTAGAAAATATTTCTATTGGGCAAAAAAATAATAACATGTCCTATTTTTTTTTTCCATTTTTCTAAGATTTTTTTTTAAATCGGAATTTCCACCTCAGACTCCGGTACCGGTTCCGGCCATTATTTAAGAGTGAAAGACACACTAAAAAACAAACAAAAAACATCCCGAAATATCGACCCTATTTTTTTGGCCAATGTAAACCTAAACAGACATATATTTTTTTGCCTTATAAAAGAACTAAATTTTGTCTAGCGATAGATTTTAAAAAAAATGTAATAACCTATGTGTATACGACGATACCAGCTAATGAAAAAAAACCAATACAGTTGAAGTTTACCAGGCTTACAGGTATTTATAAGACGCGGGGAAATGTCTGTGGAATACGAATTCGAAGTTCCATGTGGAACACTTCGTATATACTATGTATTCATAATCATCTTACGTTTACAAGGATTTTTAAGACAAATGATATAAAAATCCTCTTATCAACCCACAAAAGACACATTGAAACTAAAAAAGTATGGCAAGCCAAAGCAAATTACTTTTTTGTTCTATTTATTTCGATAAAACAATATCAGTACTGTGAAGATATCGATAGTCTTTCTACGATGAAATCTACATTCTAATCAGCTATTTACTGTCGGAAATAAATTCTACTGCAAATTGATTTTATTCTCGAATGAATAATTAAAGATGCTATTCGCCGACAGATTAAACGATAACTGTACAGACATGTATGTAGGTCAACCATTTGAACAAAAACTGCAGAAGCCAGTTTAATAGTGTTTTGTCACAATTTTTTAACTCATATTATGCCAAAAAACATGCCTGTTTAGGGTTACCCGACCGACCCTATTTTTAATAGAAAAAAAATAAAGTCAGAATTTCTATCTCAGATTCCGGTTCTGGCCATTTACTTTAGAGAATCACAAAAAATATATATCCTGACCTACATGTACCGACCCTTATTTGTATATATATTGTTTTCTTGGTGCATACGCAATCAGTACTTAATTCCATATAGAGCATAGTGCTGTGGTTTTTTTCCGGACGCATCTAATATTATTTTTATAATTATTTTTAATATTTTTATCTTTAAATGTTGAAATAAGAAGCTTAAACTTTTCAATGTTGGTAATGGTGTAACATTTTGAATGGTAATGTAATGGAATTTTGTTAGAAAACGCATGAAAAATTAGAACAAAAATAATGTTACATCATGTAGTCCTACAGTAACATTGTACGCATCTGGGTAGAGTTAGCTTCCCATGATTGACGCAAAAAGTATGACGTCATCGAGGCTGACGTCACCAAAAATAGTGCACAAATACATTCTGTTGTTGCAGACGAAAAACTAGCATGCAATGTAAAAGAAAACAAACAGGTATTGTATCGTTAAACGTTTTAATAGCACATCTGAGTATCTGCAATCTCGAATAGTCGATTAAATTCAAAACAATGGAGCGATGTATCGCTGGTCAACAATATTTAGAAACATAAAATGTTGATCCCTACCGTACCATGGATTTCAACGTTCTGAAATAGCCTATGTTCAAAATCAACCGAATCATGTGTAGAATACAATGTTGACAGTTAGACTTAGGCTATTACTTCTGACTGTACGAAGCTTGCGATCGACAAGTCTCAGCATGGGGCCAATGTCGTAAATATTTTGTTCGTAGATGCGTTGTAGTGATAAAACATTTGAAATTAGACTGGTGTAAATGATACCAACGCATACCTGTATACATACTTGTATATTTTACTAGTTTGAATTGAATGATTTGTAGTCCAAATATTGCTAACTAGAGTACATACAATGGCGTAAAATAAAAATCGGTCTGATGGACCACTTTTTGGCAGTTAATGTTTACTGATATCCAAGATGGAGGAGACTGTCTGAACAAGTTTTGATAGTCAACGTGATTCTGTAAATTTAAGCGTAAGTATTCAGAAAATGTTAGCATTTTCTCCAACTTGTAATGTAAGACACTTATTTCTATCTATTTGATATCAACGAAACAATAGATAAGTCATGAGCTATCATTTTAGATCGTTTTATTACATCAGCAAAAAGAAGTCAGAATCCCACGACAGATGTTTCTATGCATTTTTGATGACCACCCAGCAAGTGATGTTATGTCGGTAACGACGGTTAGAAACCTGACTTTATATATGTATAACGTTCTGTAAACTTATTGAGATACAAGTGAGTTTCGACCATCAAGGATGGCGTTGGCCTGTTTTAACGTAAATTACAAATGTACGTTTCGTCTCAGTGTCTCATAAATTCATAGCTGAATCACAGGTTTACGACGCGCAAAAAAAAAAAAAAAAAAAACTAAAAATACTGAAAGGTTGTTTACTTAGCCATGTATCCCATTTCGAGAAATGGGGTAATTAATTTTAAAATGGTACTGGTCACTATGGTATATGATATGATGGGATTATGGGCAAATTTTATTTCATATCGAAACTTGAATTACGAGGATTCGTGTAAAAATCGTAAGTCGGAAAAGTACACGCTACATCCCCAGGTCACGATTCTCAAATGAGCACAGACCGAATGAAATTGCCATCCATTCAACGAATGCATCCCTGAAGTGCAGATGCTCAATATAAACTCACTTACTTATAAAAAATTTACATTGATATCCCTTAGTGATCCCGTCGCTCCATTTATTGTCATGCAGAACAGATGATCACTGATCTCGGCCATTTTTTGTCTGTTGTCTCCGATTTGATACAAGCTCTGTGATTGACTAGGAGTGAGTGGACCAATCAGACTGTCCCTTGGGAATGAACACACAACCAAATATATGACATCATAATGAATGTCATGTGACGTACTTAATCTATAATGGCCCTTTCGTCTTTGACTCTGGGACTATACCTCGCCAGACAACACTATAGGAGAACAGTTCCCTCTGGAAAGGGCAATAATAGAATAATTTTCTTTTTTTCTGGCCTTGCATGTATGAATTTGTATTTACTAGAAATTCATAATTGAATGGGACTCATTCACGTACCACGTGATACCCATGACAACGTTTGTGCAGTACTATTGTTTGTGATGGAATGACATCATTTCAGCGGGAAGATTACAAAGAGTTACGTTCCATCACCACTGGAGTCCCGCAAAAACGTTATCGGGTTTGACGTGGTACGTGAATTAGTCCCATTAGAGGGACAGTGGTGGCTGAGTGGTTAAGATGTCCACATATTACCACATATTTGAATTCCATGTACATATGTATGGCAGTTGTCGACCACTTATTAGTGGTTTTCCTCCTGGCACTCCGACTTTCCTCCGTCAATAAACCTGGCACATCATTAAATGACTCTGGCTATAGATAGGACATTCAACTAATAGAAAAACAATTACTAATTATAAATTATATGTGATATTTAATATGATGTAAAGTTTAATGTTCGTTTTTTTGTTTGTTGAAAAGCATTGACAATATCTTAAATTTTAATCTCTTTATTGAATTTGATTTAGTTTTGATGTTCCTATTAATATTTTCAAAGGAAATATAAATATCATTTCAAACATTAATGATTTGACATTATAACTTACAAATCTACAAAATGTAACTTATCTAGAAGATGGGAGATGGAAAGGCACTAATAACTTATAATTACTAGCAAATATAGTAGACCTATAAACAGAAAATTTACTGTATTCAAATATAGCAAAATTAGTCTTTAAAAAATATCAATATATTGTTCATAAGTTATAATTTACCTGTAAAAGGGCATTTATTACAATTTGCAAAATATTCATTATCCTGTATTTAAAATTAATTAGTCTATAACACTGAAACTCTCTCTGCTAATACCTAAATTTAAACAAGTACATGTACTTACACAATAATTAGGCTATATATGTATTGGCCAAAAGGTAAAAAAAAAAAAAAAAATTTAGGTGTTACAACATATCACCAACCCTTAGAACCACCTCTGGGTTTTTACTTTGCTGAATCACACTTTTGGTACAGTTGCCGGGTTCTGAAAATAGGTCAGTGGCTTTTCTAGGCTAACTTTCCTCTACCTTATAACTTTAAATCTTACAGTCCTTAAATGACCCATCCTCGTTATTCGAGGGGTTACTGTCACTGGATACATTTGTATATCGACAGTGATATTAACCCCTGAAATATCGGGAATGTAAATTAGCTATTGACAGGATGTAAACGAAAACAAAAAACAAAATATTAAACAGTAGATATATTACTAAGATTAGTATAATGAGGTATGTATTCATTATAGTGATTTACGGGACTCGCCCAGACGAGTCCTGGACTCATGATTTTCCTGTGGGACTCACCAAAATTTTGAGAACTCTCTATATTTCTTTGTACTGGGACTCATTAAAATTTGAAAATTAGTCTTCTGGACTTGCATTAAAAAATCCTGCATAATTGTTGCATTCAAGTACAAGTATTTATTATATTATAATGTGAATTAATGGAAATCTAAGGTTGATATATTAAAACATGCAAATATTTATCATTTGGCCTTTGAAATCTCAAAGGAATAATTCAAATACAGTGGATAGACTTACCTGTAGAAGACTTAATCTGTGAAAATTGTAATAGTACAAAGAGACAGAACTATTAAAGCCTTTTGTACAAACTGGACATGTAGATCTAGACTGAAACATACTTGTCCTAATGACAAAAATTTACAAGCATTTTCTATTCCATGAATTATGTTCATGTCTCGAGAGTAAAAATTAAAGAAAGCATTCACTTTCATCTCACTGATCGTTGTGTGGAGAAATTCATACATGACATATGTGCATGAACGTTATAACTTAAAAGATTAAAGTATTGGAGACTTAAACAGAATTAGAATTTGTAATTTTAATTCTTGATAATCTCACATAATCCAATTAAAAAGCTACTAATTTTGACTGAACAGTAAATTATCAAACAGCTCTTTTAGTTTTACTATCATTTAAAAAATAACTTATATTTTCTATATTTTACTGTGTTGCTAGAAAATTTAATAAAGTTAAATAAATCAACAGTGATCATGTTAAATTAATTACATGTATATCACTTTGAATTTTGTTTAATACTATTTTAGTTTTATCAACCATAGTTGTTAGACATATACTTAGGAAAGTTGTATTAACTCTGTAAGTCTATAGGTATTTAGACATTTTAATTCATTAAATTTAAAGCTTAAAATATTTAATTCTGAATCAGGTATTTAATTCAGGCAAAGCATTGTTGTCTTATAGAAAAATCACAATAATATTATACTAAATGCATATTATTATCAAGGTTATTTATGTTTACAACCCTAATCATCATCATTTTGTACAGTTCCATTTTTTTTATTTTCTATGCAAATAAGATTAGTGATAAGAAAATAATTATTGTTCAGGTAAATATCTGTTTAGTAAATATTTTTGTAAGCTTACTCTTGAGTGTGTAATATCTTGTCATTAATCTGTACGGCACTAACTAGCATTAATCCCGTATTAATCTCTTTGGAATTGGGATCATTATTTGGGTATTAGAATATTATGTTTTGTTAATTGAAGGGTATTTTACAGTGTGGCATTTATTTTGGATTTTACAATTATATTCCCCAGATTTTTAGTGAAATTTTTGGAATGCAAAGTAGACATTGCTGAGCAATGTCTTTAGTAATATACCAGGGAAACAATTAGCAATGGAATTATCAGATTTTACAAATAATAATTTTTAAGTTAGTACAAATGTGCGTGTCTCTATGACTTAAAAATGTGATTTCTATCAAATTGAAGAGGATTACACAATTGGAACATCATGTATTCCTCCCATAGAGCCAGGTAGGTTTTTTTATACATGCATGTACATACATGTATTTATAAATTTTACATAATTTATGATGAAATACATTGCCATAATTATAATGCATAGATGAGTTCATGACTTCATATACAGCAGAAATGCATTTTTTAATGTTTTTTGTTGTTTTTTGGAGGGTCCAAGATAATGGGTTTTTTTTTTTTTTTTTTTTTGAGGGGTGTTGTTGCTTTATTGTTTTGCTTTTTTTAATAATTTGACATGACGTGTACTGACCTTTAATTTGCACTCTATGATTTACCAATACTAATTATCTGAAATAACCTAGCTCTAACACTTCAATGTAAAGTTGTAAAGTTGAAGTACAGTACACGCTTATAGGTTTTTATGGCTGTTGTGTATACTTATAGACACTTGACAAAGTGTTTACCATTCGATCATCAGATTATGAATGAAGGAGAATGTCAATAGGAGTTTATGGCTTTATAATATAGTTCAAGATGTCCTCAAATTGTTTCCTTGTAATCCAGGTAGTGTTTAGCTTCAACTTTTCATATACAAATTAGGATTTGTCCATCACAACACCGATGAAGTCACAATAATGCACATTTTGGACTATCAAATTTTGATCAGATCTTTGGATCTATATCCGAATTCAATCTGGAACTTTGATAAGAATGTGTTACTTAAATATTAATTAACCAGCAAGAGGAGTGAATATTGCATTATAAGGATTTAAACCTTGATTTTGTATGGATTTTATCATATATTCACCATTTGAGCTTATAGTTTCAAATATGAAACGCAACTGTCTAGTAACAGTTAAATGTATACAACATAATCATATATAACTGCCATGATGTACAATAATTGGCCAATTCATTCCGACTATCCTCTTCAGAAATTAAGGAGCAGGAGACGAGGAAGAAGAAAATTGCAGTCATGGCCTTATATTCTGGGGAAGTGTCTCCCTCTTTATTCAAATATTGGTAATTTAAAATTGCCTGTGCAAACTCCATATTATTCACTTTTACCCAGAAAATCTCGGATTCCTTCTGTATACCATGGCAAGCATCTGCTGTTGCAGTAAGTTTGTATATGTAAATCTTACGATTTAAATAGTACTCGTTTATGAAATTGTATAGTATTTTCAATACATTGTTACATAATAATGTATTTTTTATTATTATTACCGTATTCGACCCAATAAACGCCCAGGGCGCTTAAGAAATGATAAAAATGAAAAGGTGCTGATAAGTCAAAATTATTGCAAATCTATACAGTTTTATGTAATTTTGGTCCTTATTTATGCATGGGCAATTGAAATTGAGGCCTCAAAAAGGGGGATGGGCATTTATAGGGACATGGGCGCTTATTGGGTCGAATACGGTATCTAGTTTCTATCTAATATGAGTCAAAGAAGCAATATCAGAGGTTAAATTCATGATCAACGTATTCCAGATAACACTGAATCCTTATAAAGGGATAATGTTTGAAGTCGTTAATATGGGACATTAAGAAGAACTCCAACAATGTGGAAAAAATTTAATTGTCAAATTTTCGAGGTGATCTGCCCCTTTATCAAGATAGAAAAATAAAAATAAAAAATAAAATGACATATTAAGGACGGTCACAAATGTCCACTAACACAAACAATAAACGCATATAGAACATAAACTATTAGGAACAAATTATGATAGCATATTTTTGTCTGGGTGATCCTTTGGGTCAGTCACTATTAAATAATAATTAGTCGTTGTATAATATATATAGTATAGATCTGAATTACCTTGCACAATCATGCTTAAATATGGTGATGTGTGTTAATGATGTGTCTTGTTATCATAAATGTATTTATAAGCAGGTCCAGGTAAAAGATTGTTGGAAATAACATTATTATTGATTGACATCTTTCTTATTGTTTCCTTATTGATCTTACATTACACCATGTCCTACAAAAACTACGATGAATCAATACTTACCGATAACATAGCCAATTCATCTTTTTGTTCTAGCGATGAAAAATTCATACACCATACTGTGTATATGGTCTTCTCAAATTCCTTTAGGCCTAGTGTGAGACAGATTT
Organism: Argopecten irradians; assembly: GCF_041381155.1. Lineage (NCBI taxonomy): Eukaryota > Metazoa > Mollusca > Bivalvia > Pectinida > Pectinidae > Argopecten > Argopecten irradians. The sequence goes on from NC_091143.1 coordinate 34,378,885, forward strand.
CTCGCTGGCAACTGGTGCTTCATTCATAACATCTTACTTTCAGATAGCATTTGGAATTGGAAATTCTAAACAGTTGATATCATTCTTCTATCATTTCATTTTAGTTTAACTAGATATTTTGTGTCCTGGATACTTAATTTGGTGTTTAATTTACAGCAATCCCTATAGCCAGAATCCACAGTATGGCAGCGGCCTAGGGCTGTCGGGATCGGCGACTCGACTAAGGGGATATAACCTAACCTCAGGAGTTAGTGGGCTATATACTATATCTGAGAAAGAAGAAGAACACCTTTCAGGTAGGGTTTCAAAGTTTTAATTGGTTTGTTTATTGTTTATATAATTATCTGACATAGGTTTGTTTAAAGAAGTAGGTAAAGGTTTTGTGTTATAGTAAGGTTAAGTCATATATTCCTTAGAAAAAAACACATCATAATATAATAGATATTGAAAGATCACAGATGATTTGTTGTTCTCAAAAATGAAAATGTTTGTATGAAGTTATATACATTGTATTTGTAAAGAACGATTTGCCTGCCTTTGAATGATAATAGATTTATAATTAGAAGTTATAGCATTGAATAAATTGTAAGAAAATGCCATATATGTTTTAGGATTTTAATTGATACATATTGTAAGAAAATAATCTGATAATGGAATTAAATTTGAGCGTGCAACTTCTGGATTTATCTCACACAAACTTATATTCATGTGAGATTAAATGCTTATATAATTTCGTCGACAATAAGAAATATGAAAATAAATTGCCATGAAAATGAGAATGAAGCATGGATAACAAAAAAATATAGAAGTCTAGATTGTGGAATTGAAATGCTGTGATGAGGCCATCAGGTATGAAAAAAAGCAAAAAATAAGTCATTGTAAAAAAAAAATGATGTAAAATAAGTTAGTTTACAGTACGTGTATCAGGTTTCAAGAAGCTTGTCACTTGTGCTTTTGATTTGATCATGTCATTAATAATTATCATCATGTCATTAAAAGAACATTTTTTAATATCTAGGGAATGTTTATAAAAAGAAGTACAAGTTGACAATGAGTGACGAACGTCAACAGAAACATCTATCAGGTAAGGGAGATAATCAGTTTCAGATGCAATATCAATTTCATGTACAAGTAGAAGATTAAATAATGTGAAAGTAGTCATACAAAGATTAATTCCTTCGCTTGTAGGACCTAAATTGTATAAGATTCAAAATTTTTGCTTCACCTTGATTTTTGTAAAGTATTAAGAACCTTTTAAAAATTGTCATATTAAAAAGAAACACATGCCTAAAGAAATACTTATACACATAGCTACCATTTGAATTGATATCATAATTACAACTCTTTTAATTCCCACTCCTGCAATAATGTTAGGGTAGGGTGGGAGTATATACAGGATTCAGGTTGTTTGTCTGCCGGTCCTTTTGTAGTTCTAAGCAATAATCAACCAAGGCATTACTACTTCTCCTAAAACATACAAGGGATTTCAACGTAGATGTATATAATCTATATCACAACCAGATTCTGATACTTCCACCTTTTTTAGAGATATATATTTTTGTTACAAAACCGGCGGGAGGTTAAGGGCAGGGAGGGCCAGGGGAGGGGAGGATTATGATTAACCTTCTGGATGATTGATTTCTTAATTACACTTTTAATTATAAAAAAAATAACAAACAAAATTTTAAAGTTATCAAATTGGTTACTAGGTGAAGCTGCTCAAGGTACATCATCATCACCTCGAGTAAGCTCGCTTCAGAGTCCAGAAAAACATGGCTTACCCTATGGATCAGCACCAGACATTGCATCTTCAGGCATCTACAAGGTAAACTATTCCATACATACATACATTTATTATTAATTATTAATATCAAAAAGTCTTGAAATCAATTTTCTCTGCGGCATTCTTATTAACAAGTATGGTATTATAGTAGCTTTATTTATGACTAGAAAGTATGTAGTATGCTCTCTGTATTCTAATATGTTTGTAGTATTGTGAGTGCTGTAGAATAGAAATTTAAAAAAAATAATACTGCCAGGGAATGATTTAGAAATATTCTTTTAAATTGATCAAATATTAAAAGAAGGAATTTAAGAGATAAATATCTCAATGCTACTTATACTTCAGTAGTTTATAGACAAACTTTTAAGGTGGTTTTGTCACATGGCACAAATCACTTTTTTTTGGTACCGATTCTTTCTTCCAACTGGAAACATACAGAATTTTGAGATGAAGTGAAATTATATTGATTGTACAAGCTAGCATCAATTGATCCCTGACTGTAAATCAACATTGTTGAAAAGGTAAAAGTTGAGAGTAATTAGAATCCAAGGTATTAAGTTTGTTTATTTCTGAGGAGAGGGGGGCTAGGGAAATATCTCATTCAGATTTGATGTAATTCAATCTTCCACTTTCACTTTGTCAAGTAAAAGTCTTTCATTCATCACATATTTTAAATTGATATTGTGATCACTGCATGCATGCCAAAGTGCTTGTGTTAAAACTCAGGTAGAAGATGAAGGTCAATCAATGCCATCACAGAGAGACAATCAAGATGGTTCTCAAAGTGGAACAAATGTAAAAGAAGGCCACAGTGAAGGAGTTCAAAAAATATCATCTCTTTGGAGTCTAAAACCAAATTTATCCTACTCTGCAAATGATGATTCACCAATTGGCACGGAAGCAAGAGTACAGAGTACTTCAAAAGCAGAAATGGAACAAGAATCTCCATCATCAGGCATGGAAGCAAACATACAGAGCACTTCAGAAGCAGAAATTGAACCAACATGTTCATTAACAGGCACTCAACCTGCACGGTCTAATGCTTCAACAGGAGAAATTGAATCAGATTCTTCTAAAGGTATGCAACAGAAAGTTGCTACCATTTCAAGTGCAGAGATTGAATCTGATTCTGTCTCAACAATCAAACTGGATCTTCCAAAGAAGGATGACAATCAGCAAGGAACTGGTATTCAGGACACTGGTACAGCACTTCAGTTCAAAATGGACAGGTTGGTTGAGCACATATCATTAGCTGCAACACTGGAAGAAGGTGTCGATAGAAGTGCAGAAATGGTGAAGGGTCACAGTGCAGAAGATTTTGATTCCATAGAAATACTGATGAATGAACAACCACTACTAACGTCCACCCCTAATAACAGTTTATCCGACTGTGTAAGCAGTAGTCCGGAGGAGATCACTGTAACCAATAACAAAGGTGTTGTGTCATCAGAAGAGGTGGCAATGGCTTATTTCACAGCCATGGATATGTCACCAATTACCGATGAAAGCACAATCCCACCTGATGTGTGGACTGATGCCGAGGAACACTTCACTAAAGAATCTTTTGATGAAGATTCTAATAGAGTATTGAATGATAATGGAGTCCCAAATACTGGCAGCAGTAACTCGTCCAGAAGAAACAGTGTTGCCTCCCTTTTGGACTGTGCTGATGGATCTCAGCATATACGAAAACATCGACCAACACATGCGAACATTCAGAAGAGGTTGAGTAAGGACTTCACAAATGAGCTGGAAAATGCTCTGAAAGAGTTAACATCCGACAATCCTGATCAGAACGGTATCAAATGTGACCAAGGCATAGAAGACAGTTACTCTAAAAACGGTATTCAAACAGTTGATTTTACAACGGGGATCAGTAATGTTTCCCTTTCCGATTTCTCCCAGAGAAATCTCCGCAGTCATAGGCCGATGTGTTCAAGAGTCGCACAAAATGGAAATCAGAATCCAGTGGATACTGGCTCTAAAGGGGCCTACAATGGCGAAATATTGAACACTTCAACAACTGAAACAAACCAGAAAGACCTTGATCTGAATTATATTCCACATAACACCAAAAACCAGGACGATATCGCTAGTGATCTCCCTACTGAAACCAGCAACACTGGGGTTGAGATAACAGCAAATCAAGATGGGGGTGTACCAGAAGTCATTCCTAGTCGTATCGGCAGAAGGAAAAGTGACTGTTCAGATGAACATTCACATTATTACCACAAACAACGACCTAAACACTGGACAATCCAACGAAGGTTGTCATCCTCCAGACTTGAACATTTACCTGATGGTGACGAATCAGAATTGCAGGATGATGATGTCTCTTCGTTTGAACAGGAATTCTGGTCGAAGATTCAACAGAAAAGATTGTCCTTACCTGAACTAAACCATTTACACGATACCGATGTAAATGGTATTCAAGTAGGGGAAGTTTCTTCAACAGGACAAGATGTGCTAAAGAACGATTTAAGTGTCAAGTTCAGTGACACTGTGATGGTGAACATCTTTTCCCAAAGCGATTCTAACTCATTATCTTCAGCCACTAGTCTCAATGATGCAGTGAAGAAAGATCCTACAGAAGGAAATGAAGACAAACCACCGGATTCTGTTACACCTCCCGTTGATCAACCGACTTCTGTTTCTCCTAGGAAGGACAGCATTGGTAAACTTGCGAGGCCGGCTGACATTATCAAAAAGAAGCAGATAAAACAAGCAGAAGCCATGCTATCCCAGGGCAAAACATCCAAACTGACCACAGGAAATGAGTCTTCAGCAACCTTGAATAATAGTGAGGAACCAACTAATAAAGAGCAGTCATCTAAAAATGTCAGTTCACATTTATCTTCAGTGAAGACCGGTGTCAAGAGCTATGCAGACGTTGATTTTAACAACCCATCAGCGCTTTTGGAGCACTTACGTGATTCAGATGCAGATTTCCAGTTGCACCACAGTCTAATGAACTGCGACTACACCTCAGCAAATAGCTTCAAAGTTCAAGATAATAGTGCTTCTATTGGTCAGTCACACACATCTGAAAACAAGGACCAAGGTCAAAGGTCAATCCATCAGTTAATATCTGCAAGAGAGGTTGATTCAGAAGCAAATGAAAGGATCATAGCAGTACATCCTACAACCATAAGCGATATAAGAATTGATGACAGGTCATCACACGTAGAAAAAGATGTAAAAAAATCAGATACTAAGCCGTCAATCGAACTGGAAAAGAAAGCCAGCTCTGAAATATTCTTTCCTGCCTCTTCATCAGTTTTTCAGACAAGAGTGGACGAAGAAAAAACAGAAACAAATTATCTGTTACCAGGATACGGTGGGTTGGAATATGCTATCCCATCAGATGTGGTGATGAAGAAGAGGGCAGGCAGCATAACAGATGATACAGAGCTAAATTTCCCAACTACATCAGAGTTGTTTAAGAAGAAGTTGGACATGGAAGCTGCAGCGAAGAGATCAAAAAGCTCAAGCCATGAGGAAGTAGATGAAGGAAGTTTGTGTGGGGCAGCTGGTGGTTTTGTGTATACTACACCTTCCAAACTGCTGAAGAAATGCCAGGACAGAGAAATTACCACTGCTCAACCAAATTCTCCAGGCTACACAGCATTGGACCATACAACACCATCAAGGCTGTTCAAGAAGTGGTTGAATTATAAAAGGCAAAAGAACACTAAATCACAAAATGATTCCAGTAAAGTACAACAAGTAACAAACAAGGACAGTTTGGATGATGTAATTTATCCTACTTCTTCAAAGCTACTTCAGAAGAGAGCAGATATAGAGAGAGCTTTTAGTGACTATGGGCCACCTCCAAGTTATGAGGAAATTTATCAAACAACATCCTCCGAACTCAAACTAGACAAGAATAAGAAAGCAAGGACTGATCAGATCTATCCAACATCCTCAGCTCTGTACAGGAAGAGGGCAGATCGTGAAACTACTGAGAACAAATCTCCAGGCTATGTACTGTTTGACCATACAACTCCTTCAGATCTTCTAAGGAAGTCCGATAGTAAGGATAGTGAAGGTGGTCTGTATCCAAAATCTTCAAATCAGGTCTTCAAAGGGAGAGACCAAGAACGATTCAATTCAAAATCAAGATCGGTGATTGGAGAACAGAACCGCAAGGGCCAGTCAGAGTCATCGGAGAAAAGTCAAAACCAGCAAAATAGTGATCTCCAGCGTGAAAATTCCAAGAAATTTAGGATTTCTAGACAAGCAAGTATGCCTAAAGCATTGAAGAACATAGCAAGGAAAGTAAGTGTAACTGGAGGTCCAGTTTCCTATAGTAGCCCAAGTGATGAAATGAAAGTTAACCCGACCCCATCAAGGTTACTACAGAAGCGGAAGGACAGAGAAATGACTGTTGAGAATCCAAACACTCCAGGATATGACAAGTATTTAGATGGTACAACACCTTCAAAACTATTTAAGAATGTTGAGGAGAGGGATACAGAAGACTCTGGTGGAATAAAGCTTAACCCAACACCATCAAGGTTGCTACAAAAGAGAAAGGACAGAGAAATTACACTTGAGAACCCAAAGACACCAGGATATGATCGGCACTTAGATGGTACAACACCTTCTTTATTGTTAAAGAAAGTGGAAAGAATGAAACAAAAACAATCTGATGAAATAAAAGTCAACCCAACACCATCAAAACTGTTGCAGAAGAGGAAGAACAGAGAGACCACTTGTGAGAATCCTAAGACCCCAGGATATGATAAATATTTAGATGGTGCAACTCCTTCTGTGCTGCTAAGGAATGTTGAGGAGAGAATGGATGGAAAAGGTTCCTCTGACCAGTCAAGAAATGACAATGTTTCTTCACATGGCAGACATGATCCTGATTTAGCTAATAGCAGTCTAGACAGATCACTCTCTGATAGTGGAAACTGGACATTGCCTACCCCAAGCAATGTCACAATGGACATATTGACCAATGAACCGTCTTCTCCAGGGTTACTGGACATGTCAAGTGAAGCCAACCGGGAGACTTGTGATTCGGAGAAAACAAAGCAACAGCAGGATAGTTTCAACGACTGGAGAACATTCAGTGACATCACAGCCTACTACATTGAGCTGTCTGACTTTGTCTCCAAGATGGCCAGGAAGATGAGGATGAGGAGTGAGCCATACTTTATAGGCACAGACTATGATGGGTCAAATCTAGGAATGAAGGACAGCTGCCGTACCATTTCTTTCTCTTCTACAGAAAGCAATGAGGAAATAATTGAACCCAGTAGAATTCAAGGGGCTAACATATCAGCTGAGAAACAAGATGTTGATGTTGGATCAAGTAAAACCAGACCAGAGAATGAACCATCATCCTCATTCAGGAGATCCTTCTCAAATCATCCTAACATCCTTGACACAGATGAATATGTATGTAACTCTGTAAGCACAGCTTATCCATTATCATCCAGGGAAGAAATAAGTGGTATAAAAACAAACCGGAGGTCTTCATTTAATTCCTGCTTCACAGAATATTCTGATTCCGCCTCATCAGATGAAGATTATCAGACTGGATCTTTCACTGAGGCAAAGACTCTGTTCACCAGGGATTCTGATGATCTGACCAACAAGTCGCTCAATGAAGTGCTGTGGTCACTCTACCTGAAATGTCCTGATGAGAGAAAGAAAGTGGATAGCCTTGCCTCCCTGCTTTCTTTGTACTTCACTAACCATGCACCTTCCTCTTCACTGATGGACTTCTGTTCTGACTCCTCAGTAGCTAGCACTGCACACACTACTAATCACAACCAGGTAATTGAGTTATGGCACTGTGTTCTGTTCCACTGTTTCTTGTTTTGTTCAGATGTTTACGTTCCTGAACTTGCATGACCAATTACAGTTTTCTGTTTTGTTTGATAATTATCTTATTATTGTCTTTCAAAATGTGTCAAGTTATGCATTAGGTTTTATTATAGATTCGTTTGTTGTTTTGCTGATCTTGAGTGCTGACCTAATACATTTTTCCTAACATATGTTCATCATCTGTATCCTTTATTTGGACAGACTTTGACATACATGTTTTGGACAGACTTGGGCATACATGTATTTCAAGATCCTACCAACAGAAACTGAATATTTGTTGCTTATCTCCCACTGGATTTCTTGCTTACTCATTCTCCAAATTGTATTTGTTAACAATCAAGTCTGTCTGGAAAGTTTTAATTAGTTGAACATTTAAAAGAGATTGCTATCTTGAAAATTTCAAATTAATAAACTCTTTTAACCAAAAGCAGACTAAATTTATTAGGTACCCTTTCTGTGTTGTTTCTTATATTTCATAACCAATTTTTCTTTGTACAACGTACATACTGTGTACATACATTCAAACAAAATAATTGGAAGTACCTGTTGCATTTTCAACAGTGCTACATGTAACTAAGTGCAATCTAACTAGACTAGTGACTTTGTAAAATTTTATATATCGTATTGATTCTAAGAGAACCTTTTACAGACTTTACCCCCAAAAGGGAGGGTCCAACGTGCCCCCACAAAACATGCGTCCCGTCTTCCCCGCCCAAAACCTGGCAGGGCACGGGAGATGGTAGGTATCTATGACTAAATGTAGTACCCGTCCTCACGGAAGAACGATTTGCATGCATCACTGATTATCGTCTCACCTATTCTGGATCCGATGTATATATATAGATATGTACCCTGAGAAGCTGTTGGTACTACCATAAATTGTTCCACATTGCATGTATTTGTAGAGTAAATGATTTTACAATTATTGTACATGATACCTTTAAATCTAGGAAAATATCTTTTAAAGCTAGTTCTTACTGTACACATAAACGGAAGAATCATTGCATGTTATTTTCACCTTTTACAAAAGATTACCAAATATTTTTTTGAGCTTTGTTATCATATTCATAAGTCATTTAATATTGAGTTTTACAACTTTGCCCTGAATATTTAAATCCTTAGTTAGATTTAACAACTGTAGCTTGCCTTTATGTTACTGTAGATGAAAGTTTACTTTCTATTTTCAGTTGAAGATCAATGATGACTCATTGTAATCATTAGTTTAAAAATTTGTTTTAAAGTTAAATCAATTCATATTGACATTTTCAGCACCAAACCTGAATATTGTATCAATGCATTTCACCATTACATCTGCAAGTACATTCTACTAAATGTGAAATTTCATACGCACAAAAACTGCATGACTTCAGCAATCTACTGTAAGTTTTGAGTTACTGTATGGAGATGGTGGGGATTCTCAGATATGTTTCACTTTGAAATTTTTAATGTTTCTAATGGAATTTAATGATTGTTTTGTTATATGGAAATTGTAACAGATTATTTCTTTGAAAATATTATAATTCAAAGAAAACCATTCAAAAGACAAAACATCTTGAATCATTTAATCTACAATTAAGACAAAAAAAAATCATGAATTATTTGATCTAATAAGTTGATAATAAAAGAATTCTTATCAACTAATTTTTATCTAATATAATAATTATGAACCACAGAAATGTCAAGATATCTTTTCATTACCTATATTTAATCACATAAGGGCATCATACAATGTTATTTCATTTCAACAAATTTTATGAAAATACATATAAATTAATGGATGAGATAACAGTCTAAGCCTTTATAAATCATCTCCATCAATTATAAAGTCTATATTTTACAATATACATACAATGTTATGCAACATATGAATCCTGGAAAATGATGGTAGTGTCGATCACCATAATTAGGTTCATCTTGATTTAAATGTTTAAATTAAGAAATTTTGTCTGTGTTACCACTGTATATGACAAATATGCTGATGACATGTAATGACATTTTGATTAAATATATGTGTGATCATACAAAATTTTAATTTGATCTTTTATATTAATTACTTTTAATTGCTGTATCTAGATCTGTTATACAAATTAAATCATTCATATCATCTTCAACATATGGCCATTATATATACAATTATCGACCTATTTTCAGGTAGATACGGTGAGTTATCAACCCGAGTAAGTGATATATATATATGTATCTTTGTACATGTCTATACATTTGTTTTCTATAGGGACGGTATGAAGGACCAACACAGAAGAAAAGGAACCTACCCAACATGAGAAGTGCTACTCCAGACGGTCGGGGTATGATCATGGAAAAGGTAATCATTTATAGACCAGCTTCAATTTTACATATTTATAAACAATGGGACTAATTTACATACCATGTGATACCGGTAACGTTTGTGCGGGACTATTGTTTCTATTGGTGACCAAAAGACGTCAAAAGATGATATCCCACACTAACATCATTTCAGCAGGTTGCATTTTTTTGGTTACAAAGATTCTGAATAACATTCCATCACCACTGAAGATTATAGTCCCGCATAAATGTTATCGGGTATCATGTTGTATGTGAATTAGTTCCATTGAACCTGTCTATAAAGACTACCCAAAGGACAAAGGGAAATTGTTGTTGTAGCCAGGTGGACTTTTGTTTATACAAGTTGAACTGTGTTGAAATTGGTCATTTGGGGCCCTAAGAAGTGGTCTTATTAAGTAGGTGGTCTTTATACAGAGGTGACTGATAAGGCAGGTTTTACAGTATCATTGCTATTATTGTTTAAAACATTAAGTCTTGTATTCGAATGCTACATAAAACTGATTATAAAATTACTGAAAATTATATGGAAAACAATTGTTGAAAGGAAATAATTAACAATTTTATTATTAATATTTAAAAAAAAAAGTTTTTTTGAAGTCTTTAGATTAACTTATTATTTATATATATTTCTTTTTCACAAACAGGAGATGATGGAAAGTCAGAACAGAAAACTTCAAATGGAGATCTCCACTTTGCAGACAGAAAATAAACTCCTCAAAGACAAATACAACAGGGCGTCAGGTACATTGTATAGAAATTTATAATAATAACATATAATTATAATTACTTATAATCAAACTAGTAAAACAGTTAATGGGATGATTATTGTGTAATGGTTTTCATAAAATAGAGATGAAATGCAGTTACATTATAAATTCTTTTCTTCAATGAAATAAGTCCTTTAATATTAAAAGCTTCAATTGATATGTAAGTGTGATTTTAGGTTGGGGACCATCTTTTGTTAAAATCCACGACAAGAATTTGCCAAAATTTTCATAATTTCAATCTTGATTATGTCCCCTGTAATAAACAAACTTAAAGGAATTACAAAATGTCTTAACACATTTTACATTTACATGTTTTTCCCAATTCACACATTAAACATTTGAAACCTGAATACTCAATCAGCAGACTCCGAAACATTCACCTCTCTATGAAACCTAATGCACAATAGGGGATTTCCAGAAATCTATTTTTGGTTTGATTCTGTAGTCCCTGTAGTAAGAGTATTCTTGGTAATACTTGCTTTGGCATGATAATTTTTATTTAGTGTTTCTCAATCTTGAACTTTTGCTAAAATGATCAGGGATGTTTTTCCTTTATTGAAATAATGCATGTCTTTACAGTGTATTCATATTTTTGCCACTAACAGCCAAAATCAATCACCTAGAAGAACAGTTGACTGAGTCTAGGGACCAGCTAGAATCCCTCCATGGTAACCTAAACCAAGAACTTTCCCAGGTGGAGAGGAGAAACAAGTCACAAGCCATTGAGGAAATGGATATATTCCAGACCAAGATAATGACACTCACAAAGGAAAATCAGTCCCTCAAGAATGAGGTACATGTATGAACAACTAATGAAGAATGTTTTTTTTCTTTTCCAATAGAAATATGACAAGTAAATATAAAGTTCAATTAAATTGTTTTTCTTATCTGTAAGAAAAATGAGCAATATCAATATCGTTACTACACCAAGAAAGGTCACCATGATGATAGTTCATCAGGAAATGACTATTTACCGGTACATAGCATATTTGGGTCTTAAAGAATTAAAATTAAATGACTTAGCTATAAGCTACCATATGACAAATGTGCAGTAAATTTTAATTATTGCCTTCATAACTTCCCACATTTCAAAATGAAAAACTTCAAATGTGGACATGTATCAACAGATCAAGTCTTGACATAAGTTTTCAAAGTTTTCAAATTTAAATTGATTTCATTCCTACCATTTGTTGTACTAAAAATTTAGCCTCTGTGACATGTGAGGTATGATGTATTGAATATATGTATGCACCTAAGTCTATAAGTACATGTAGTAGCAGCAGCAGTTTTTCAGACATATGTATGCCCTTCTTCAGGTTTTGTCCCTTGAAAAACAACTTGAATCTGCTCATAAGAATATGGACAGAGCCTTGCTGAACTCGGAGAAAAGCAGAACACTTGATGCTAATAAACTGGAAATCGCTACCCTTAAAGTAAGTGTACCCATTAAAAGCAAAATTATTGTCTTTTGAAAACTAATGGAAAATCAAATTTTTGAAAATAGATCTTTTCATTTATATCAATAAATATATTTGCATTTTTACTTCAATTTTCAGACCAATATTATGTTTAATTATACAAATGAAGGTTTGATAATATTTAGGTATTACTGAACATGACTTGCATTGTGTATTCAAATTTTGAATTTATTCTTCTGTAATCATAATTTGAATCTAAAGGCTGTATTACAATTACAAAACAAGTAATAAATAAAGTACCACATTATCTAATATCAATAAAGAAAGATGCAAATTGAAAATTATTCTGATATTTTACCTAGGATGAAGTGACACGAGTCAAATCACTGTTAGAGCAAAGTGAGCGCCATCTACAGGAGGAGGACTCGCGAACAAAGGACCTGAGTCAGCAAGTGATCAAACTGACAGAAATGAAAAACTTACTACAGCAACAAATAGAAATGGGAGGGGGCGGAGCCACAGCAACAGATAAACAGGTATACATGTATAATAACATGGGAAGGGGCGAAGCCACAGCAACTGATAAACAGGTATGTAATAACATGAGAAGGGGCGGAGCTACAGAAACAGATAAACAGGTATACATGTATAATAACATGGGTGGGGGCGGAGCCACAGAAACAGATAAACAGGTAAACATGTATAATAACATGGGTGGGGGCGGAGCCACAGCAACAGATAAACAGGTATGTAATAACATGGGAGGGGGCGGAGCCACAGCAACAGATAAACAGTTATGTAATAACATTGGTGGGGGCAGAGCTACAGAAACAGATAAACAGGTATACATGTATAATAACATGGGTGGGGGCGGAGCCACAGCAACAGATAAACAGTTATGTAATAACATGGGAGGGGGCGGAGCCACAGCAACAGATAAACAGTTATGTAATAACATGGGTGGGGGCGGAGCTACAGAAACAGATAAACAGGTATACATGTATAATAACATGGGTGGGGGCGGAGCCACAGAAACAGATAAACAGGTATACATGTATAATAACATGGGTGGGGGCGGAGCCACAGCAACTGATAAACAGTTATGTAATGACATGAGAGGGGCCGGAGCTGCAGAAACAGATAAACAGGTATACATGTATAATAACATGGATGGGGGCGGAGCTACAGAAACAGATAAACAGATATACATGTATAATAACATGGGAGGGTGCGGAGCCACAGCAATAGATACAGGTAGATAACATGGGAGGGGGCGGAGCTTTTTTTATAAAAGTTGTTTTGAACAAGAACAAATTTGCTGTTAACTCCATTTATTATATTCCCCACTAAGTCAGTTTACAGGAAAATAAGTTATAAATTTATTCATGACAGAAAATGTGTACATCTATGTATAATTTTTCTGATGTTTGTCTTCTTCTAGATTAAGTCACTGGAGAAACGACTCCGTGTTACAGAGGAAAGGCTGCACCAAGAACGAGCTGACCGTGCAAATAATTTGTCACAGGTGGAAGACAAACTCCTTACTGAGAATGCACGCTTACAGGTAAGATGACAAGGAACTATACAGGATTAAGGGTGTCTGTCTGATCGTCTGTAGACACAACAATTAACCGACTTCTCCTCCTAAACTACTTCTACAAACTTGATGGCAATAATCCTCATGCAGTTAAACAGTGTTGATGAGCATAATTTACATTGTAACAAAATACCTTCACCTTTTTCAAACTTATGCCCCTTTGTTACAAAAGGATTCAACAGCTATTCCTCCTAAAGTTAAAGTACTGGAGGGATTTCAATGGAACTTATACAGTATAAATGTGTTTAATATATATCGTAACAAGATGTACACCTCTCCCTTTTAAAGATGTTATTCTCTGTACAGTTGCAAAACAATCCTAAGAGCAATGTTTCTGGATGAATTTGGGGAGTATAAGTTGACCTACTGGATGACAGGTCTAGTTTAATTTCGCTAAGAACATGTTTTTTGAGTCCTATATGACACCTTTGACAGTTTAAAAGTGAAGGGTTGTTGGCATCAGTGTATCTTGCTGTAAATCTTTGAATGTTTGAAACAGGCAATGGTTACTTTTGACCTTTGGGTTAATGTTTAAGTAATCTATTGACATGAAGTGTATATTTGATATGTATCACAGTGACTTCACATCATCTTTTAGTAGTTCAGATATTCTACAAGCTTAAGACACACCAGATTATTTTAATGTTTTAAGAGATCGACCATTCAATGATTATTAGAAAGAAAGGTTATGTGATCTTTGCACTATGGATCAAATGAAATCTTTTATATTGTTTCTAGGCCACAGAAAAAGATTTAAACAGACAGCTCCATAGAGAGAAAGACAAGAATCGTAATCTTGAGAATAAGATCAAGGACACACGGGAGGATAACGAGCGGCTTCGTTTGTCTCTTCCTTTTGATGAGGCGGCCTTGACAACACAGAAAGGTTACGACATTCCGTATGGTGTACATGCTTCACAGAGACAGGAAACAGTCAAGGTTAGTGTCAGAGCGAAAAAATTATGGAAAATTTAATAAATGAAATTGATGTGATTTCCTTGACTGAAACATGAAATATTTGGTGATGAATCTAGAAACTTGTGTCTGCAATAAGATTTTAAAGAATGTAATTTCACAAAGCTTTGTATCGTGTTTAAAGCTGGAAAAAATGTTCAAAAGCAGATTGATTTCAGGATTTTTTTTTTCAATTCAAAATGTTCATTAACATGCTTGCCAATTGCATGAATTCAATGTATGTGAAGACTGTTATATGCTGTTCACTTTCAAAATTGAAAGGTAATTCTGATTCACTGTTTTCACTGCATGATTTAAATATTTCACTGTTGTTACTAAACTATACAGGTTGATTCCCAGGCTAATTGAGGATTTCTTGTTATGTCGGTTTCTTCAAAAATAGTATTTTGCAGTATGAATAACTTAATACAGATAGCATAATTAATGAATGTAGATTTCACTGCATATATGTTGTCTTGTGTCACTGCATGTGTAAATCAGAAGGACTACCGACAAATCGTGTCACAACTGGAGGCCGAGTCAGGATTGAAGGCAGGACAAGAAAAAGACATGATATGTCAACTGTGGAACACACGGCAACAGACCTATCACCAGCTCCGACAGCTGGAGATTACACTACAGGCTCTCAACCTTCGGGACAACAATATAGCCGAAGGGCTCAAGGTATATAGGGGGAGGGGCTCGTAACCTCCGGGACAACAATATAGCCGAAGGGCTCAAGGTATATAGGGGGAAGGGCTCTTAACCTCCGGGACAACAATATAGCCGAAGGGCTCAGGGTATATAGGGGGAGGGGCTCTTAACCTCCGGGACAACAATATAGCCGAAGGGCTCAAGGTATATAGGGGGAAGGGCTCTTAACCTCCGGGACAACAATATAGCCGAAGGGCTCAGGGTATATAGGGGGAGGGGCTCTTAACCTCCGGGACAACAATATAGCCGAAGGGCTCAAGGTATATAGGGGGAGGGGCTCTCAACCTCCGGGACAACAATATAGCCGAAGGGCTCAGGGTATATAGGGGGAGGGGCTCTTAACCTCCGGGACAACAATATAGCCGAAGGGCTTAAGGTATATAGGGGAAGGGGCTTTCAACCTCCGGGACAACAATATAGCCGAAGGGCTCAAGGTATATAGGCTGAGGGGACGCAAGGGCTCAGGGTATAAAGGGTGAGGGGAGGAAAGGGCTCACGGTATATAGGGTGAGGGGAGGAAAGGGCTCACGGTATATAGAGTGAGGGGCTCTCAACCTCCGGGACAACAATATAGCCGAAGGGCTCAGGGTATATAGGGGGAGGGGCTCTTAACCTCCGGGACAACAATATAGCCGAAGGGCTTAAGGTATGTAGGGGGAGGGGCTCTCAACCTCCGGGACAACAATATAGCCGAAGGGCTCAAGGTATATAGGGGGAGGGGCTCTCAACCTCCGGGACAACAATATAGCCGAAGGGCTCAAGGTATATAGGCTAAGGGGACGCAAGGGCTCAGGGTATAAAGGGTGAGGGGAGGAAAGGGCTCACAGTATATAGAGTGAGGGGCTTTCAACCTCTGGGACAACAATATAACCAAAGGGCTCAGGGTATATAGGGTGAGGGGCTCTCAACCTCGGGGACAACAATATAGCCGAAGGGCTCAAGGTAGATAGGGTGGGGGGGCTCTCAACCTCCGGTACAACAATATAGCCAATGGGCTCAAGGTATTTAGGGGGAGGGGGCTCTCAATCTCCGGTACAACAATATAGCCAATGGGCTCAAGGTATATAGGGTGAGAGGAGGCAAGGGCTTATGTTTATAGAATGAGGGGAGGCAAGAGGCTTAAAACATATAGGTTTAAGGGAGGCAAGGGCTTTGAGTATATAGGGAGAATGAAGGCAGGGGTGTAGGGTATAAAGAGCAAAGGTAGGCAAGGAGTCAGGGTAGATAGGTTGAAGGGAGGCAAAGGCTAGGGGCCTATTAAAAAGAGTGAAAAGAGGCAAAGCACTCAAATGTGTTTTGGTGGGAGGATAAGGGAGGCAGGAAGAGGTAAAGGGGCTCAAGGTTCATTGTGTGGGGAGGTAATAATGTCAAGGTATAATGTTAGAGGAAGGGCAAAGTAGAGTATGAGTGTCAAGGCATAATGTTAAGTAGGAAGAGATGACATTGGAGGGCTGAAAGGTTGATGACAGATTTTGAAATATAAAATTTTGACAGTTAATACAAAAACAAGGAACCTAAGATTGACATTAGAATTTTGTCTTGAGTGATAAATATTATTTATATTTCATCTGAGTGTGGAATCTTATTTTATCAGGTTCTTCAATGATGCAGCCTGGTACTTTTATTTTTCAAAAAAAAAAATGTTGAGCATGCCATTTCAGCCAGCATCACATAACAGGACATTTTAAGATAGTTACAGAGATATGACTACCTTGTAAAATGATAATGCATGCTTGTGTTCTTCATCACTGTTTAGGATTTCACAACAAGTTCTTGTTCCCTTCATTTCACATTTTCACATCAGTCTTACATTTATGTACATGTTTTATAATAAATTGTACAGTTGCTATGAAATGTTTATCTAAATTAAGCATTGTTGGGAAATGGTGTGCTGCCGGTCTGATGGTTTTTGTCTGGCATGGAACAGCATGCGGTATATATATTGTATACATTGTACTAATCAAAAGTAACAAAAAATATGTTTTAATCTCCAAATTAAGATTATCAATAAGCAACATTAAATATATATACTAATTAATCAATGTGCTGTCTGTAAATGGTCAATGTTTAAAGCAATCATCATCATCTTATTTACTCATTCACTTGTATCGTTCTAGTCTTTGAATTAGAAAAGTCTACGGACTATTGAATGAGTTAATAAACTTACTCGTTTATGCATTGGAACGTATTTGACATCAGATTACTATTAATAGTATTCCACATTAATTTCATGTTAACAAAATAAATTGTGACCACATGCAATGATGTGTAATTTATGAAATAATTTAACATTTCTACCATTTAAGGGTAAGATAGGTTTAACATTATTTTATTTATATTATCGTTAAATGTAATTATCAAATACTTCAAGATTTGGTACTATTTTTGTAGAGTTTAAGAGATGTGAAAAGTCATGCAGATGCACAGCTGAAACAACTGCAAGAACAACTAGATGATGCCAAATCAGAGAGGGAAATTCAGGAAACTACGTATAAAGAGTAGGTGGATTTCAAAAAATTTAAGAAGAGCAAAAGAAATATTGATAAATAAATTAAAAGGTTTAAAGATAATGGTTTGAAATTTTTGTTTACTAATTAGTAATTAACCGATGTTTTAAAATCTGTTTCGCAAGAAATATGAAGCAATAATTTTTTTATTGATATGTTAAAATATGCTTCTACTTCTTTTTTTTTTTTTAATGAAAGAATATATCAAATAGATAAATAAGTATACTATATATACATGTGTCTCCATTTTGTTTCTATAATTATAATATTTGATGAACAGGCAGTTGACTCAGCTGGTAAATGAGCGCCACGATGCCTTCGCTCGTCTGAAGACTTGTGAAGATTTGATGGAAGCGGTTCGCAGTGAGAATGAGATCCTAAAATCTAGTCTGGCTGGAGGTGGCGCCAGTAGCCTGGGTGCTTCCATTACTCTGGCTACCAATGGTAAGTCATCATTTATGAAAAAGTTCATGATCCTTGGTGATAAAAGATAAAAAATATCTGATGTGAGCTACTGCCTTAACTTTCCTCCAATCTTTATCAATAAAAAAAATTGCTTTTTAACGATTTGAAGGAAATGAAAGCTTTTAAGGTACCTTTCTGTACTTGCCACAATATCAGATGGCAATACAGAACCTCTTCTATATGAGAAAATGTAATTAGATTTTCTGATATTATAGTACCAGTTTTAATCTAATGTATTGCATCAAACAATATTATGCACATCAGATTTAGTAAATCAAGATTCAAGACTCAAGACTCACAAAATTAACTATAAAAAAAACTGGGTGATGTAATGATCTGATTTGAATTCATCTTCATATAAAAATATCAAATCCTGGTATGTACATCATGTTGAAATGTTTCATTTTCCTGTTTTATAATGGTTAACTAATTAGAGAGTTTTATTTCTCAATGTATCTTCAGGCCGAGTTGAAGCACTACAAGCCCAGGTAAAGGACTTAGAAGGTCAGATACAACAGATGACCAGGAAGAATTGTCTATTAGAAGGTGAGCTGGCTACATTACAGATACAGCTGGAGGCTAGAGACAAGGCCTTGGAGGACGCCCAGAGTGAGCTGGACATAGCTCACTCTCACCTCACTGGGGATGGTGGTGAGGACCGCAAACAGGAGAAAATAGACAAACTCGTATCACAGGTAGGCACAGTTCTAATCTCAATGTCATAGGCAAAGATAAAATGTAAAAACAAATGGGAGAGACTTTTAAGGTCATGCCAGATTTAGGAAGTAGAGGAAAATCAGAGCACCTTGAATTAAACCACCAACCAACAGTTCATACCTCATGATACCAGACATCTGCTGATCCACATGAGTTTTGAATTGATGAACCAAATGATTCAAAGGTATTAAGAACTAGAATGAACTTTTACTCTTTATTCAGAGCCATCATGGCTACTAAATAAATATACACTGTCAGTTAATGGTAAAACAGGGCAACAACAAACCTCTTTGAAACCACTTTATTATAAATATAGTTCATTATACAAATATTACAAACATTATGTAGGGACAATGGTAGGGAATGCAAAATACTACGATGTAACAATTAATTCATTGTAAGCATATGTTTGATATAAACATGTTTTACAGATATTAAACTGTAGATGGGCAAGTTTATATAGACCAAAAAGGTCAATATACATTGTAATTGAATTTACTTAATAGTAATACAAGAAATAGATCCTTTTTATATACTCAAAGAACAATCAAAGATACATTAATGTTTTATGTTCTTTTATTTACAGATAAATGATCATCAATCTGAAATTAAGATCCTCAATGACAAGGTTACCTCCCTTAGTTCAGAAAAGAGCAGGCTAGAGAGAGATTTAGAGGTGTCACTGAGAGAGGTCAGTGTAGCAAAGGCCAAGGTCAAGGAAACCAAACATGGAGAGATGACCGACAGTAAGGTAAGTTCGACTTTTAGGGATGTTGACTCACTTCCCGGTAAATTAAATACTATTCTGGAGTCGCTACACATTGATTTATAAAATAATAATCTGGAAAACAGGTGTTTAATTGTGGTTTGCAGATTTCAATATTTAATCCTTATGTTTCTTTCAATTTATTATATTTGTTGATTCTTAAGAGAATAGTTATTGTAACCAATCAAATATGTTCATTAATTGTATAAAACAGCTTATATACTATCAATGAAGGGGGATGGCAAACAGACACTTTTATTTGCATGAAGTAAAAGAATGTTTGAGAAGTAGTATTAATCCCGATTTTATTTTGTTAAACCTCGCAGCAGTTACAGATAATCCGTGAGGAGCTAGAGGAGAGAGATCGACGACTACACAAACTCACTCAGGAGTATGATAACCTGGAGGCAGAGCTACAGACGGCGCGCCAGGATCTGTACGCCGAACAGATACAGTCTCAGGACTACGAGGCACAGGTACAGTTGACTTAATCTTATTTCTATGGAGCGCAGAGAGAATTGTGTAAAAGAAACATACTCTGTACCATATTTGACCCAATCAGTGCTCAGGGTCATAAACAAATTGAAAAATTAAGGGATGCATGATAGGACAAAATTATTATAGAGAATAAGCTAATCACCACTTTACAAAAGAAATCAAATAGAGAAATCTATATGGTTTTCATAGTTTCAGTCTGTATTTAAGTTGATGTAGATGAAATTGAGTCCTCAAAAGGGTGGAACGCTTTTAGGGATATGGGTGCTCATTGGATCAAAAATGATATATGATAGAATTTTCATACTAAAAAATGTGTTACCTATTACAGCTTTGGAAAGGAAAAGAAAATATAGAAAAATACAGAAGTAAAGATCCTTTTATAGTAGAGAAACAACTTTTCCCCGTTTTTAATGTGGTCCAAATTATTTTTTGTCCAAATAGCCCTCGACATGTTTGCAGATACCTTGATTGTGAAATACTGAAATATTTTTCTTTAAACTCACATTTTTTATTTGCATGTGTTGTTAAATCAAATGACTTGATACTGGCAGATGTGATATAGGTTTTG
The DNA here is from genome assembly GCF_041381155.1 of Argopecten irradians. Taxonomy (NCBI): domain Eukaryota; kingdom Metazoa; phylum Mollusca; class Bivalvia; order Pectinida; family Pectinidae; genus Argopecten; species Argopecten irradians. Next base: position 34,399,802 of record NC_091143.1, read on the forward strand.
TATTAAATGTGGTTCAGATTGAGAGTTGCCAGAGTCAAATAGAACAGCGAGGCCAGATACTAGACACTTTAAGTGGCACAGAAAAAGAACAGCTCGCTCAGTTCCAGATCCTTAAGGAGACACTGGACTCAGTCAGTCAAGAGCTCAACCAGAAGTGTGCTGAGGTAAGTTGCTATACAATGATAATTATAGACGATGTCACGGTCTTTCATGTAATATGAGAGAGTGAAAGCATTCATTAATTCTTTGAGAGTGTTCTCCATTTCTTCTTTTTTGACAAACAGGTGAAGAAACATCATATAATTTTACAATTAAATTTAGATTTTATTATTTTTTGCTCAATGAATAAGATGTTTAGGAAAATTAATGAAAACACAATTTTACAAATTTAAGCTTTTATCAAACAAAATTATCAATAGTAAATGAAAGATAGTTGTTCTCCTTAATGACTGTGAATATTTTCAAATTAAGCTTTTATGAAAATGAAAATAAAACTGTTGTATGTCAATTTGTAATATAAAGAATAAAAAATCTATTATTGATAAGATTAATGATATTAGAAAATTGAATTTATTATATGTTCTCTTTTTCTGATTTATTATCAGACAAGTATTTCTAAAAGAAAAAGTTCAGTCTCTTTATTTAATATAAATGATACTTAATACTATGAAATTTGATGAAATACTTTCAACCTCTTCCTGTCACTGTTAAACTTTTTAGATGAAGGTGCTTCAGCTGGAGATGAGCAAGGAGAAGGATAGATACGAGTACATGGAGAAAGAACTGACGAATCTGAAGAGAGACAGACCACCGAAGGATGAAGATAAGACAGGGGAGACAAGCCTGCCAAGTCACATGCTACAGATCCGAGAGCTGGAGACAGAGCGAGACCACCTGAAAACAGAACTCATTGTATGTCAGAGTTCTGAGTAATTTTACAAAAATTAAATTATTATATTATGCTAAATTTCAAATTTAGCTATAGCCCCATAACATAAAAACATTTGAGGTGGGGGAAGAGGTGTGGAAAAAAAAGAGCCATTTTCTAAATTAAAGTAATTAAAGTTTGGTATAAAGTGTTATAAATATGTTCTTTGCAATTAATTTTGGAGCCGTGCCATTTCGGAAACAGTACACAGTGAATAATGCCCCGATGTTGGTACAATAATATAGCAATTATTTTGCTAATATTTTGAATTTTCAGATTTCAGTATTATATTTCCATTTCAGGACATGACTGAGGCATTAAAACAAGCCACAGAAGAAAATGGAAATCTGGATAAGGCCATGAAACAAGTGGAGCAGGCCCTTATGGAGGAGAAGTCAGCTCACCTCCAGACAACTGCTGAGAGAGGCGAGCTGGAACAACATCTAGAGGTTAGAATCTTATCACTTGTTTCATTGATGGAAGCGTGATCACTTAATTTTTGGGTAGGACCTCAATTAACTTGTGGGGTAGGAATTCCATATCACTTGCTAGGTTTGAGCTCAATCACTTGTCAGGTAGGATTTTGATCACTTGTTGGATAAGAGCACAAACCTAAAAGTTTTCTAATAATAGGGAGTGGTGTATTTATCTATGATTTGTTGTATGTTATATGTATTGGAACATGATACTTCTAACATTTTTTACGAGTTATGTCCCTTTGTTTATAAACTGCATAAGATTAAAAATCTAAAATAATTGGCATGTTGATGGGGTTGGGATGGGAAAGGATTAGGAATGAGGGTGAGGGTGGGGGTGTTATGTTGGCCTCCTGGATGAACAATAGTTCTAATTGTGATTGTGTCTTTAAATTCCATATCTTTTGTGTTTCAGGAGATTGCAGAGGAGCATGATGCATTGTCCCAGGAAAGAGACCAGAGTGAAGAAGATATTGTCAGGCTGGAGGCTAATCTCAAGGATGTTGTACACAAGTTTGAGATGGAAGCTCGTAAAACTCATGATAACTTTGCCTCCAAGTATCCACAAGTACCACCGGAGGCTTTGAAGGTACTGTTCAGTAATATCAGGAATTTTTTATTTCGTTGAAAAAAATGCTTTACATTTAACCTAAAAAAAAAACCACATAGAAATATTGAGTGGTAAGAAAAGGTGGATATGGAAATTACGATAATAATTAGTCTATTAATTTTAGAAAATAGTTTTACAGCATATTTCAGGATTTTATATAGGCAAAATCACTGCCTCCTTCAAGGGTTGAACTTGGGACCTCCGGCCTGATTCTCAACAGATCGAGCTAGACAGTAATTCTCTGTAGTTGAGATGTATGTTGTGGCTTGTATTGACCAGGGTTACATTAGCATTTAGTTACTTCAAACAGTTATTCATGCTTTTGATGAATTATGTTACAGATGGCTGGAGAATTGGACAGCATGAGGACACTGATGGAGGCAAAGCACAAGGAACATGAAATGTTGAATGATAAAATCAAGTAGGCATTGTTTTATCTAGTTTAAATATGAAATTATTCTCGCAATTGAGATATTAGAATTTGTCGCTTGATAATTTATTATTATTAATAAACAAGATTCTCTATTTTACTTCTAATCTTTGTTTTTGCTATTAGATAAAAGTGAACAAGGAAAATAAAATTGTTTGCATTTTCCCAAAAAAGAAGTTGATCATGTTTGAACTACAATAAATGTTTTAAAATCTTAAAATGGAAAATTACAAATTATGATAGTGAAGGCCAATTACATCTTGTTAGCATGATGTTCATGGGTACAGCAGATCTCATTTGCATTCATTTTTTCGCTTCAGTCGACAGCAGGTGGAGATGGACTTCCTAAATAGAAGAGTGGAACTACTACATAATGAGAACCAATGCAATAGGGACGACATTGCCCGACTCACTTCGGAGGTCTCTGCCAAGGTATGACCATCGTATTCCTTGACATTTTTCGGCTAAGTTCTTCATGATTACATTTTAGAAATGTTCTGTCTTTGCATATTATAGAGTTATTTTCCTTGCAAGAAGGTGTTAATTATGACATCATTACTCAAAAGCGAAACTCATGTCTATTTTTTATCTGAAAATATGACGTTGTTGTTATACTTAACTGCAAAGATGTTATATGCTACCTCTGTCAGGTTTTGTGTAGGAGAACAAAATACCTTCACTTTTGTCAAGAGTTATGCCCCTTTCTTACAAATTGGCAGGGAAGGTTTGGGGGAGGGGGATGGTGGTGGCGTGGGTTATTAGTTTGCCTTCTAGACAGTTGTACTAGTTGTATCAGTATAATAGAAGGAATACAATCTTTTGTTGGAGAATTCATTGATCTGGATTAAATACAACTGCAGGTGCATGGTATAATTATGATAATAATAATTAAACACATATGATTATTGTATTAAATTGAACTTGTTTGACAGATTAAGGAGGGTGTAGCTAATAGGGAAATGAACCAGTTCCTGGTGAAGGAAAGGGCAAGACTACAGAAAGAGAACACCCAGCTTAATACATCTGTGGAGAAAGAGAAGGGCATCAAGGAGCGTCGACGGGCAGAGATAGCCGACATCATGAGGAAGGTGGAAAAGACGGAGGAGTCGACTAAGACCACGTCCCGAGAGGTGTTACAGAAAGATGCCATCATAGCCAGTCTGGAAGCTGAGCTCGGCCAGACCAAACAGAACTGTCAGTCTCTAGAGTCAGATCGGTCCCAGCTACAAGGCAGGGTGGAGAACCTGCAGCAAGATGTAGAAAATAAAATGGTGCTTACCTCGACGCTGGAGACTCGCCTCGAAACAGAAAGAGGACGGGTCAGTATTTATGGCTGTAGTTTTATAATCTGTTGTTCTTTCCTTTTAGTTTTAAGCTTTTGAATTATTACATTTAAAATTGAATTGGTGTCTGTGGAGAAGGCAATGTTGTTTTTGGTTTCAATTTTTAGAACTTACCTAAATTGTTTCAAAAGGAAAATAATTTTCAATAGAAACTATATACAACAAAGTATTTTCTCCCAAATTTTCTGTAACGTGGCCTTTTACAAGGAAACCTTTTGCAGCATACTCTTCAGGTCAACATCATTCTGTTCCTTCTTATTTAAATGTAAAGAAAATGCTGGTTTTGATTTTTGGTCAAGGTGTATGTGTGTGTTGGGGGTGTGGGATAGAGTAGTTTTGATAGTGATACCCATGTTCTGTACTTTATCCTTTCACATCTGTATGAAGGCTCATGTTAGACATTTGTAACTTCATTTTGATATTCAGGCAATACACATGTAATAAAAGAAAAAAAATACTTGTATAAAAAAGTTGTTCTACTGGCCAAGGGAAATTTCCATTGATCCTATAATCTGATGTAGATTTAAACAGGATTAGCTCATTTTTCAGCTGGAGGAAGAAAAGTTGAATGCTGCCAAAAAACAAGACGAGCTTATGTCTATATCTCATGAGCTTGAGCGACTCAAGCATGAACACGGATTGTTGTTAAACAACCTTAATGATGAGAAACAAACGGTGGAAAATTTGAAAGTTTGTAATCTTATACTTTGTAGATGGAGTACACTAACCAACTCACATTTGTGTCTCAGATAGTTTGTGTCAATTTGATGTTCACCGTCTTCTTGTATGGACTAATATAATATGTCACTGTAATGTTCACCATCTCTTTGGTAGAAAGTAAGAATGTACAACTTTAATGTTCACCATCTCTTTGTAGAGACTAAGAATGTATCACTTTGAAGTTCACCATCTCTTTGTAGAGACTAAGAATGTATCACTTTGAAGTTCACCATCTCTTTGTAGAGACTAAGAATGTATCACTTTGAAGTTCACCATCTCTTTGTAGAGACTAAGAATGTATCACTTTCAAGTTCACCATCTCTTTGTAGAGACTAAGAATGTGTCTCTAATGTTCACCATCTCTTTGTAGAGACTAAGAATGTGTCTCTAATGTTCACCATCTCTTTGTAGAGACTAAGAATGTGTCTAATGTTCACCATCTCTTTGTAGAGACTAAGAATGTGTCTCTAATGTTCACCATCTCTGTGTAAGGACTAGATATAAGAATGCACTAGATTTTGTACACTCTCGATCTGTCCTTATGAGTATCATCAACGTTAACTGAAGACTAACATTGCTGTTTTAATTAGCGCTGCTTTTTATTAGTGTTTTTTGTTTTTTTTGTTGTTTTTTTTTTACTTCAAAATTATCTTCACTAATTGATAATTAGAACTTTCAATATTAGTTTGTAGATTGAAATCATGAATAATCCTTGATTGTTTTCACTTGTGTTGGATTACAATGGGACTGATTCGTGTAACATGTAATAACTGGTAACGTTTGTGTGGTACCAGTATCTCCAGTGGTGATGAAATGTAACGCTTTGTAATCTTCCCGCTGAATTGAAGTCAGTGAGGGATAAAATCTTTTGGGCTAAGCATCATTCCATTTCAATAGAAACAATATTCTATCTGGTACAAACTTTATCAGGTATCACATGGTATGTAAATTAGTCCCATTAAATGCTGTCTTTCACTAATTGCAAATAAAATGATTTACTTAATGTTGTCATATAACACATTTCAAGCATAATATAACATTTCGATATTAACAGTAATTAGTGTTTATATTACCAGACTCTTTATTTTCAATATTTTGACTGTTTTCATAAAAACCTCGTGTGAATTTTGCTAGGTTTGCAACAGTTGGACTGTTGCATAGAACTGTATGTACATATGTACCTATAATGTACGCAGTTATCTCCCCCTATGAGGTCCTTTCAAGCTAAAGACATATTTTTATTTTTCCATGATTTTAAAACAGACAGTTTTTAAATTGAGAGTCTGGTAATAAATCATTTGCTTCATAGATACTTCCTTCGGAAATAGTCAAATAATTGACTCTCAATAGCAGGTCAAAGACTGTTTCCTTAGTACCTATGAAACAATTGTATACTGCATCTATTTAACTCATTCTGACTTTATTTATTGAATTTAAAATATTTGTTAAATTGTAAACCAATCTGATAAGAAAAACAGCTCTTCAATACGCTTGCGCTATCATAGCATAATCGTATTGAATAGCTGGTTTTAATTAGATTGACTGTAAATCAACTTCATTTTGCTGTGAACTAATTTCACGTTTTCGTGTCGAAGGACTTTTTCACAATGAGATAATTTTGCGATTTAGAGTCATTTGGTGCTGTGTGATCTATGTATGCTCAGAATATTGTTATTGATTAATTTTTACAACATCTTATTGCTTGCAAATTACGTGAAACTTAATTACATGCGAAAATAATTTAGTAGGCCTATATATTATGTAGATATGTAAAATAAGATCACTGTAATATTTTATCATATTTATAATTTATCGTTTTACTAAGATGAATTAATATGAAAAATGGTGGATTTATATTTCCTTTGTAAATCAAGATAACAATACTTGATCTTGTGTTAGAAACCTTATCAATTTTAAGGTATATATGTATAAAATAATTGAGCACTGAGTGTAATTTTTTTACTTAAATTTACAAACTGGATTTGCCCTATCATATATCGTCATATTCAATTTGATAAAATAGAGAGGAGTAATATTTTATCAAAATGACAATAAAAAATGCAAAATCAAAACAAAAAACAAATATTTTCTTTCCAGGAGTCCCTAGATGTCCAACAGCAATCAAGTACAAAGTTACAGGAGGAGGTTAATACACTGACTAGGGAACTGGAGTCAACCAAGAGTCAACTCACCACCAGTAGAGAAACTGTCGAAGGTCTGAAACAGGACAAGGGAGCCATTTACCAGGGTAGGTAACTCTTATAGAGGTCTTATACAGGACAAGGGGGCCATCTACCAGGGTAGGTAACTCTTATTGAGTCAATGAAAGCTTAAACAAAATGTCATTTATTAGGCTACTGTAGGTACAACTCCAGCTGAAATCCCATCTATCGAGATTGAAAGTTTTAGTATGGTAGATACATGTATATGTGCTCTGGTATGAATCAAATATGAAAAGGGTACAATCTGCCAGAACAGGTCAGTATAGAAAGAAGATTCTTTAACTCCAGAGTAGGGAACCCTTGAATGTCTGAGATGTAGGAAGATAAGAACCCTTTCAGACACAAACCTTAATAAAATGTACTAGGTAAATGTCTGTTATGGATCATAATAAGGATAAGATAGACTTGGTACATAGACTTTATATTGGGTTCCATCATTCATAATCTTCACTTCACAGCATTGAACTATTTTGATATTTAAAAAACTTAGGACATGTAAGCTGCATTGCATTAAAGGACAAATTGACAGAGTGGTACATTGGAGGAAAATCATCAGTCATGCACATTCAAATTGATGTTTTATTTCATTGTCACTTGATTCTTTCAGAGTATGATTCTATGATCCGCCGACTGAGCGAGAGGGACCAAACTATTGCTGAACTACAGAGCAAGTGTGACCGCACTGAGCAGCAAATGCAGAAGGAACTGACCCTGCAGAAACATAGCTTGGAGCGAGAGAACACGTCAACAGAGCGTGAACTCGAAGTGACAAAGTAAGTGTCATCAGTATGACAAGTATAGTACCATTTTACCTTGACGGAAAAATTACATTTGATATGAATTGTGTACGGAGTAAGGCCATCTTTGTTATCAATATTAGAGCAATTTAATAGCTTTCTTAATATATACTTACTGTGTCATTTGCTTGATATGAAAATTATGAGAAATTCTCCATTTGTCATTTGAAGTGATAAACATTCCTCTATCTCACTTTCATAGAAATGTTGAATGAATGATCAAATGGAATGTTGTCTTGTTTAATTAATTTGCAATTAAATCTTTAAATTATCGTTAAAATTAAGATATTCAACATATATTATGAAATGGGTTTTGGATTTTTAAAAAGCATTAATTTTCATTATAATGATAGCTTGTGTTTGACCAAAGACGTTTAAGTTTAAGGAGTTTAACAACCCACATCTGATAAACATCATTTCTGGATACGAATATATGTTTAATACAAACTCTGTTTTACAGAGAGGAGAACGCTGTCCTGAAGGAAGAGCTCAAACAGAAGGAAGCACAACTAAGTAGTTTTGGACGCACTCTTAAAGAACTCGAAGATGTTAACAAGTTAGTATTAAGTCACAATCCAGACTATGAGTAAAGATTTCTTATTTCAAATTATTTTTAAATTTACCAAATTATCATCGTAGCAACTGGTCCAAAATATATTGATTAATTCACTGTGTTTTAAATTTATTTTTAATAATGACTCTTTTTAATTCAAAACTAATAAGGATTGTACAATTTTATCGTTTTGCAATCTATGTACATCAGTTATATAAAAATAATTCTCATGTAAAAGTAACGCATGTCAGGTAACTGTTTTAGCTTAAACCTATGTTTTTTATATCGTGTTCCAGGGAGAAAGCTGAGATGGAGGGTAAAGTGAGACACATGGAGAGTACAGTTGGTGACACCGATCTACTTACACAGAGTCTCCGCAAGGAAACTATGACTCTACAGGAAACCATCGCTAGGCAACAGGTAATTATAATATATATCAGAAATTTATGTATACTTTTTGACATTTACTGCAAATCAAGAATAAATGAATAGTAAAAATCACTTCCAATGGTCTGTATGAGGAGTCTTAGGTTAGAGGAAAACAAAGTACCTGGAGAAAAACCACCTGATCGAGCAGATGGCTTCTGACCTTTTCAAGTCTGTGCTGAGGATCAAAACTCAGCTAATTGAATGGCGGTAACATTAACCATTACACCACCTAACCATCAGGGGGTCCAGATGTCCCGACATATTACCACAAGCCCTCCACCTCTGGGTGAAGAGTTTGAATCCTACATGGGGTAGTTGCCAGGTACTGACTGCTGGTCGGTTGTTTTTCTCGAGTTACTCTGGCTTTCCTCCACCAAAGAACCTGGCAGGTACTTATTAAATGGCTCTGACTGTTAATAGGACATTAATGTAATAAAAACCTTACAAGGAGATATAATTTTAGTACTAATGGTATTAATGTGTCATAAAAAACCTTACAAGGAGATATAATTTTAGTACTAATGGTAAACATTTGTGTTCCATTGTTTCCAACAGGAAAGTTTGTCCACTCTCCAGCTGGAACACTCAGCACTTAGGGATAAAATGAGGATACAGGAAGAAAAACTGACGGACCAGATCCTGGTCCTGGAAAAAACGAACGCGGACCTCAGAAATCAGTACGATGGCGAGAAATCTTATCTCAAGGATAATCTCATGCAGGTAGTGGTCAGCAAAGATTATGAATTTCGGTGTAAACACACAATTAATGAAACACTCAGAAATTTTCATTTTGAGATACTAAGGCTGAGCAGCTTGCAACTTTATCAGTATTTCAGTCTGTTTAAAGAAGAAACTTGATTTTAAAGTTTAAATGTTATACTAAATCTTTCACAGAATGATATCATCAAGGACGTATATGAGAAGGATAAGTCACACTGGGTTTTGGGGAAGTCCAAGGCAGGCGCTTTTGTGTTTGTGCACTGACCGTGACGTTGGGCGACGACTGATTTTCCTTTGATATCCGCCGGCGCAGCCTTTGATGTAGCTTGCGGGTGCGAGGGTTACCGTCTTACTTTCTGAAGCGGTGCTGTCATTTCATGAGCTGTCGATTTTTTTTAACGAAAATTTAAGACATATCCCCTAAACATTCCGTCTTTTAAGCAAGTTATAAACGTCGTGAAATTTAATAAACTATACAATGGTGTTTCGTTTGACTCGATAAGACAAGTATTTGTTGAGAAAACCGGTTTTTATTCCCAGTTCATAGGCGTCTCGCGTGGTGTTTAGTAATGTAAAGAGACAGACACGAATCCTTCTCACTTATAAATCCTTGATATCATTCGATGAATTTTCACAAAATTTCCAGTATGTTACAAAATTAATTTCAATGATTTACATATACACTACCAGAATATTCCTAGGTATTAATAATATAGGTCTAAACATTTAAAGTTTGGGTCTAGCTGGTATAGAACTTGAGTTATTCGTCGTTAAGGTGTTTTTGGCGGCCATTTTGAAAACCAATATGGCGGCTGTCAGGGGCCGTGATTTTTAGGGGTCCATTTTATTCCTGTAATCTTATGTCCCAAAGAAGCCATATGCAAAGTTTCAATATCACTAATTTAGGTGTAGACTCTTCAGAATGTTAACTTGATTTTTTGCTCGATCATTTACAGAGTGAAATTCGGAAACAACTTTGATTTATACCGCCATCTTGGATTGCAAAATGGCCGTAATTTTGAAATAAAAAATAAAAATCAAGCTATTCATGTAACAAACACTACAAAAAAAGTATGAATATTCTCATTGTATTTGCAGGTGGTTATTTGCTTAAAGTCAGATTGATCATTTAGATGTATTATACACAGATATAGCTCGCAAAGTTGGCGGCCATCTTGAAATACAAAATGGCGTCCTTCTACTTGATGTTTAACACTACCAGAATACTCCAAGTTATCAGTAATATGGGTGTAGACATTTAAAGTATGGGTCTAGCTGTTATAGAACATGAGATATAGGTCGCAGAAGGTGGTTTCTGGCGGCCATTTTGAAAACCAATATGGCGGCCAATAGAGGCTGTGATTTTTTGGAGTCCATTTTTTTCCTGAAACCTTAACCTAAAGAAGCCATATGCAAAGTTTCATGCTTTCTTCAAACTTAGAACGATTTTTCATGCTTAGCCGCTCCACTAATATGGCAAATATTAGGATACAGATTAATTAACAAGAAATTGAATGACTTTTTTCAAAATATTTAATTAATTTTGACTTAGAACATCCAATCATTACTTTATTGCAACTTTTCAACTTCAGTCACAGACGAGAGTTGCGTCTGTGGAGTCCAGTTTGGCCTCAGCTTTAGAGAGTCGGGACAAACTCCAGATCAACAGCAGGATGCAGGAGAGGTCTCTAGAGGAGACAAAAGAACGCCTTCAGGAGGAGATGACTAGTCGTAAAGTAGCAGAGCAGAGGGCCGAGTCGCTACAGTCTCAGTTACATGAACTACGAAAGGACAAGTTTTTAACAGAAGAAAAAATGAACCAGATGACCACAGATTTGACAAAAACAGAACAGATGGTTAAAACAGAGAAGGAACGTGCCAAACGTCTATCTGACCAGCAACAGGAACTCGAGGCGACGGTTTACACGCAGGAGTCGTCAGCCAAGGCCAAACAAGAACAGTTAGAGCTTCAACAGGTAAATCAACAAAAATGTATATCATGGTGTCACATATAACAAAATAAAAATAAACAAATAAATAACATAATTATAGGGCTTTGACATAACTTCTGAATATATGATCTTAAATGTAAAACAAAATGGAAAAAAAGTAAGGATCTATGGGAAGAAAAAGATCTTTTTCATTTTCTTATCAATAATTACAGTAGGAAGAATTTTCTCTCAGACTGGTAACATTTTCATGGAGAATTGCCATTGTGAGAGAGTTCAAACTTACAAAAACCATATTTACTTGAGTTTATTCTTGAGCCCTCTCAAACCACTAAGTATCATGATGTGAGGGGGTTTACCAGATATTCTGTCTTTGCACATTGCACAGTTTTTCTGCTCTTACAGGTAGACAGTATGATGTATAAGAACATTTTTGGTTTCTATAAAAAGTATATTGTTCCCCTCCGCAGTCAATACTGCCATGAGCTGCTAGAGGGGACAATTCTGTAATATACTGATTTACAAAACATGTATGATGGATCATTGAGAAATGGAATTCAATGTTTACTGTTAAATACATGTTTAGGGTGATATATCTAATTTGTGTTTCTCCCTAAAGGAGTTTGAGATTGATGAAGATGTCCTTCTGGAGCCTCTTACATTGGTACACTTATTTTGTTCTCGTGTGCCAGATCTGCATTTTTTCATAGAAATTACATTCAATAGATTGAAACTTTGCTGTTTTTGAAAGCAAAAGATCTGCCTGTTTTGATTTACATGACTCTTAAATGTGCCTTGTATTGTGTGCCAGATCAGCATTTTCTTACAGAAACTTACAGTAGCTACACTAGATTGAAAATTTGCTGTTTTTGAAAAAAACATATATGTCTTTTTTGACTTACCAGTACCAGACTCTTAAATATCTTTATGTAAATAGCTATTTGTTGCTTTGCTAAAGAAAATATGTCATTATTGAGACACTGTTATAATAATAGTTGAACTCAACATATCGTAAAAAATAATTTGAAAGGGAGGTAAATTCATTTTATCGTTTTTTATCGTGTAATTATGATCTATGAGGTAATGACTTTGTTACATATGTAGCTCCAGTTTGTATGATATGATATATAGTCCTTTTAATTAAAGTCGAAAATTTTGTTGTATTCAAGCTAATTCAAATGCTTGCTAATTGCTAATCAGAAATTTTTATAAGCAAAAAAATAGCAATGTTTAGCTAAATAAATATTGTTTTGCAACTCAGTAAAACAGATCTTCGGAATGTTGAATTGTTGTTATGGCAAATATCGCAGAAATCTTTCGTGCCTGGTATCTTGAAGCTATACTAAATATAATGCTTGCCTATAGACCATGGAGAAAATGCTAACAGAATACTTAAATTAATACATTGTATTGACTTCTATGCTTGTTTTGAATGGCAAGATAATCTGGGTGTTTTGTCCATCTTGCCATGAGTTTTGTGTGTATGAAAAATAAATAAACATTAGTTGATTTTGTGAAAGATACATGTTAGTGACTGTGATGGGTTTTGCTTTCACATGACATTGTTACAGTAGTAGATAAAATTAACGAACTTTTTTTTCAAAGGCCCACTAAATGTACCTTTCTGAAAGGGCTTTTAATTATTGAAATGAGAATTTGAAATGGGATTGCAATTTTTGTGTAAAGTTGCAAATTAAAGTTATTAGCATAGCATTAATACTACATTTTATTATCATTGCCTTCTTAACAATTTAATTAATTTAAAATAAGAAATCAAAGGTTAATTTTCATAATGCTGGTTGTCCTAATAACTGTGCATTAGTTAACTTTTAATTTTTGTTTCAGAAAGGTAGTGGGCCTTTAAATAATTACTTTGAATACTAAATATTTGATTCAATTAACCTAACAAGAATATTTAATTGATTTGTATGTACAACAACAGTAGTAAGTTATGGTCTACACATGCATGATGGTGTAATATTTATAATGATATAATAATAATTTAATATTAAGTTTATTTTAATTAATATAACACTTTTAAAAACGAAACTTTATTTTTCCTATTAACATATTTATACATTTTTATTTGTAATCATGCTTTTATACAGATATGGTATGGCACTTTATTTTCTAGAAACTTTCTTCTAGTTGTTCACAATCATTATTTCTATAAGTTGGTACATGTATCCTACTAAATCCAAATGATAACTTTTAACCTCTAAGTATACATTGCTAACATCAAACCTGTATCTGGTTAGAGATTTAACTTCAAGTAGTCTTTATAATTATAGTTATCAGTACATACATATATTACATGTATTATATATATTACAGTCATGTTTAATTAAACTTTCTATATTCTGCTCATATAATGATATTTCCTATTTTACAGAATGAAATCGGTAAACTTCGACAAATACTGGAGAGCCAGAAGCAACAGCTAAATGCCAAACTGAAGAAAACTACAACAGAATTAAAACAGCAACTGTGAGTATGAATTAAATGTTTGATATTAATTACTAAATTCTCAATTTCAGTAAATTGTGTTATTTTTAGCAAAACAAAATAGGATCACAGAAAGTTTAATAATAATGTTGAATGGACATGTTTATTACATGTATGTAAATTATGTTTTGTCACATACCATATAACAAAACCTTATGTTATCTAGGATTTCAATATCCACTACTTATATGTAGAGCAAATAATGTTTCAGAGACTTTTTTTTTGTTTAGATAATAAAAGGTAATTTATGGAAGAGTTTAAATATTGGTTCTAACATTTGGAACTGACATTGGTCAACAATATGAAACATTAAACATGGAATCTAAACACTTTTGATTTTTAGTGAGATAATAGAAGAGGACAGAGTTCGAGTTATTCAACAGAACCAGCTGTTATCGGCTGATGTAGAGAGAGCCAGGGATCAACTGGCCATGAAAAATAAGGAAAACCTACAGGTAACTGTTATATATCCCTGCTATTCAGTTCATATCAACAGTCGAGTTAAGATCAAACTGGTCTAAAATATACATTTTTCTGCCTCTGCTATTCAGTTCATATGAACAACTTCTTAGTACCTAGTTAAGATATATCTTGTCAAAAATATATATTTTTTCTGCCTCTGCTATTCAGTTCATATGAACAACTTCTTAGTACCTAGTTAAGATATATCTTGTCAAAAATTTATATTTTTTTCTGACAGATCATTTCAAGGAAGTATTTTATAATTCACCATCTGACATAATTTCAAAAGAATTACTAGCATAAACATACATTGTAGTCAGTATCTCTTAATTATTGATGTTAATTAATCCCTTATCCTGAGTTATATCTGGCTCTAGCTGGCAGCAGATTTGGACATGGTCAAAAAACGTAGCTTGCTGTTAGGGCTAGAGGCTGTTAGGGCTAGATGATATGATATCAAAAAATGATTGAAGCCCTATAAAAAGCTCATTGTTGTATTCAAGAGACAACATAAAGTTACATTTGAGAGAATTGTTAGTTTTTTTTGTAAACTTTTACCATTTCATTCCTTGTTCCTTACAGCTCCAGGAGACAATTCTAGGCCACGAGGACCAGCTCCGAGAAAACTCACTCCAACTCCGTCGTGCAGAGGATGCTCGCAAGGCTGAGGAAGAGCTGCAATCAAAACTCTCCTCAAGGTTAGATGTTCATTAAAATATAGTAGGAAAAAAAGAAATCTCCTATATTTTAAATGGATTTTGTGACACCAGGACTAAAATTCACGAAAATTATGTTAATAAATTCATATAATTACATACAGTTACTGTTAGTATTTATTGTGATTTATGATTTTTTACTATAGAATGTTAAACCATTATTTCACATCATCTTAGGTCCTAGGTATATATAACCCCAGTGACCATACACCGTATTTACTACGGTTCTAATAAATATCTGTAAAATTACCAGCCTTGGGTAAGTGAAACAGAATAAAAATACATTATACAATATCAGTCCGGGTCCTGGGCTCTAGATCTTATGTACACACAGGTAAGTCACCACGTGTACAGAGACTGGACAGTACTGTAGCGGACAACTATTTTTTTTTGAACAGCGAAACAAGTCTATCGTATCAATATCAATAAGATAACAAAGAAACTTCTATGTAACAAAGAACACAATTAACAAAGTTCAAAATAATTTCAGTTCTGATGACGTAATTTAAAGGAAATTATTTACTACAATACATCAAGGACATAAACCATCTCTCAAGGATAATGAACGATAGTGCTACGTATGTACACCTGTTGTCGAAGATAATTTCATATAGGCTTGTGAGTATATATGTATATCTGCGGGTTGTTTATTATATTATATGAATTAGGTGTTACAGTTTTTTACGTGCAAAATATCTCACCGCAGAAGCCTTTTGCATGTACATGCATATCGTTCTGGAAAGTTAGGTTTTATAGGAAGTAGTTAGCGAGCACTTAATGTCGAACAGACATATTTCTAGTTTTCTGAACTGAAATGTATTTCTTGTTGTTGTAGGTTTGCCGCCCAGGAAGAGGAGTTAAAAAGAATGAAGATATACTTGTCAAAGAAAGCAGAGGAGTCGGGTGACAATGAGAAATCCATGTGGTAGGTTGGATTTAGGTCAAATAAGCTCTATTTTGTCCTTGAATATTACAGAGTTCCCTCCCTTTTGGGTATAGATTTATCATTGTGACGTCATTATTTTGTAAGTGCAACCCAGGTCATTTTCTCTGAAAAGTATGACATTACCTTTGAGTTCACAATCACTACCTACCTGCAAGGGCAGATAACTCTGTAATACGCATATACAGAACAAGAATCATTACAATATTAATGGTACATGCCAATTTCGCTTTGTCTCCAAAATAATTTTGATGTCATGATCAATAACTGATGTTTCAATATTTTTCTGCTAGGATGGACCTGAACCGCCTGATACAGGATATGAACCGTCAGCTCCATGAACATATGGAATCCCAGAAATCTGGACAGGACCCTAAGGACAGAGATATGAAGCAGCTGAGCACCTACAAGAAACGTGTCATTGATCTCGAGTCGGAGCTGAGCACAGAGAAGGCCGTCCACCAGATAACCAAGTCTTCCCTTCAGGCCCTCGAGGAAGACAATCAGCGTCTACGTCATCAGTACCATGCCATGCGTCGCCGAGATAACGTCACCTCTGACAAGTAGGTCTTATGGAGGACATGCCTCATATACTGTGTTTGCATATTACAGAGTTATCTGCCCTTACAGATAGGTATTGTTGATAATGTCAGGTGTTTGCGAGTGTAATGTCATACTTTTCTGAGATAACAACACAATGCTCACAAAACAATGACCTTAAAATGAATGCCTACCTGCAAGGGAGTTAACTCTAATAAACAAAGAGTGCCCAGGGGGCACATGATAGAATCATATTTAGGCTAACATTTACATTGTTGCATAGAGTAAGCCATTGAAAATCAATTTTCAAAAAAAAAGCAAATACATAATGTACAGAAATCTTCACGGTTTTCAATTTCAGACTTATTAAAGTCTACCCGGTATATGTAAGTGAAAATGAGACCTCAAAAGCCGGAAGGGGGCTTATAGGAATGAGGACACTTATTAGATCAAATACAGTAAACAGTGAAAATCTTTGAAATTCTTTTTAAAAGACAGTAAAAAAAAAAATGGATTTTGTACTGAACTTGTCTTGACTTCAATTTCTTGGATAATTTTGTTCCTGTATTTCATTTTGTTTTTGTATGATGCAATTGCAAAGCAAAACATACAGTTGGTTGTTACAAAGTTATTAATGTATCTGCTTCAGACTTAAGTTTGTAAAAGCATTTATATGTTTTAACTTGCACAAAATGAACATCTGTTGCCATTATGATCTGAAATCATATGTTGAAATTATTTGTTCTCTTTTCCTCGACTTCTTAAAATAAAACATTTGATAGTTGTCTTAAATTTTAATTTTACCAATCTGTAAAAAAATTCTTTTTCTCAGGAAATACAAATCACGGATGGAAGCCATCAACGAAATTATTGCCAAGTCTCAGACACAGGCCCAAGCTATGTTAGCTGCAAGTGGATACTATGACGACCCTCAGAAAAGTCTTTACTCTCCGAGGGCAGACTTCAAAGACTCGCCGGACAATTCTCTGGCCAGTGACCTGTCCTTCAACAGTATTGGTCCAATGGTTATCCCTCCTTACACAGGCTCCTCCCCTACGAAGGTCACGACAGGGTCACCACGCAAATAGAAACTAGGAACAATGTAACAAACAAATATACAGTATCTAATCAATCAAATTGTGATGTTGGAAACTCAGATAGGCAGTTCTCTTAGATACAGAGTGTGTAACTCCATATAAAGATATTTTGCGGGATTCTTCTCAAGGCAGTTCTCTTATAAAGATATTTTGCGAGACTTCTCAAAATATCACCTCGTGTAATTATTCGTTATGATAATGAAAAGAGAAAAATGCTACATCAGATGTATTGAAATATAGAAATATAAAAATTTCTGGCAGGTATTGCCAACTTTGAGGAAAGAATGGAGCGAATATTTATGAATTAAATAAAGAAACAGCTGTCTTACTTGCAGATGATGTTCCTAATCAATCGGATGCAAAGTCATTATCAAAAATGATGATTTTATTTATTAAAGATGCCAAATGATAATATAATATTGTGCAGTAGTAGATGATGTCCTGCAACAACGATGCAATATTATACTGTACTAACAGTCAAAAAAATGTATTTTATATTGTATGCATGACATTTGGTAGGCATGAATGGCAGGAGAGTGATATAATGAGATCATTTGTGGATGCAAATTACTGTCAAACATCTACTTTATATAGTTATAGATACATCTTGTAGCATCACCATTCTGTTCGATCAGAGTTATTTCCCTTCATTTTTTTTTATTATCATTATTTTTTTTTTCTGAGGCTAAACAAATTAAATTGATCATTTTTCAAAGATAATTTCTCTGCCTGCTGTGAGTGTTCTGAAGGAGCCAGTATATAGACAGAATAAGCTGTCCGAAACTACAATGTATCATAAAATCACTCGCTTTCTGTGTTTGAAGGTGACATATTCAAGTGTTAACACCTATTTTTGCTGGGCTGTGATAACATTTTTATGTATCTTTTACCATTCATATACATTTTTACGATTCTAACTTCATTTATGATATTTTATAATCATATAGATGTGCATTATTATAGCACTTATGGAGCTCATGAAATATTCTTTCATTTTGAATATTATATATATACATGTACATATGTATGATATACATTTTTAGTACATAACGTACACAAAATATATCTAAAAGAATTTTATCATACATTTACATTTAAAGCATTTTCATGATTTTAAGTTAATATTATGTTAAATTTACATATTTCACATTCCTTTTCAGTTATTGATATAACTCATATCCATGTCAAACATTCCATTTTCCATCCCAATATATAGACATCAAGTAAATTCTATATTATACTTAACATGACGATAGTCCAATAATGAGCCCAGTATTCTTTTTTTATTTAACAGATTTGTGGAAATATTAAGTTATTTTACTAAACAAACACTTTCAGAAAGTGTATTTCCGTCCATGTTGTGATATCATGTGTGATATTTATTGTTACTTAAACAGCTTTTAGTTTAAATTTGTTAATGTATACTGTACATACATATTTATTAAAAATATTCACTTTAAAATTACAATTACTTACTTCTAATCAGAAGATTAATCCGCTGAAGTATTCACGTTATTTAACTTATCTATAATCCAAAAGCTGAATAAATTTGATTAAAATACTAATTATATAG
This sequence comes from Argopecten irradians, assembly GCF_041381155.1. NCBI lineage: Eukaryota > Metazoa > Mollusca > Bivalvia > Pectinida > Pectinidae > Argopecten > Argopecten irradians. The sequence goes on from NC_091143.1 coordinate 34,418,815, forward strand.
AAAATATATATTTACCGGTATTATCCTGAATTAGATTAACTAATGAAAATTATAAATATATTATTTGTTACAGATAATTGGTGTTTTGTCTTAAAAGGACATTGCTGCTAATAAAAAATTTTTCTTATAAATTGGATTGTCAATACATATAAGATTTGAATGTTAATTTCCCCCCAAATAATTCCATGATTCAGATTTCTCATCCATTGACACTCAGTATTTCACCTCAGAATAAATCCTTGCATGTCATTTTCTAAATTCTTGAAATTTAATCAATGAAAACAGGTTTTGTTTTATGATGTATGTTCTGTGCAGTAATAGTTATAAATCAACTGTTTTTGTTGAAGACTCTGGGGCAATATAAGATCTTTTTTACTAAAAGAAAATTGAAATAGTGTGTTGCGATTGTTGTTTGTCTTAAAAAAGGAAGATTATATTACAATAACTGAGATTGTAGTTAACTTCTTATAAACTCATTCACCCCTGAAGACACATTTAGAACGTTCTCAATCAAAGCTTAGACCAGTCCATTATGACATTTCAGGGATCAATGAATTAATTAAATAGAAATCTACTTTCAAAATTGCAATATCTTTATCAATAGATTTTAGGCAAATAGAAAAAACGTTTTTTTTTTACCACGAATGAACCCAACTGGAAATTTGCAATATTGCATGTGTTCATATAAATGAATGTTTTTCATGTTCCATTTTAATGCTAAAATCCTGTTTTTTGTTGTTGATCCCATCTTATTGTCAAATCCGTCCAAGGTCTAAACATAGGGTATTGGTGCATTAAACACAATCTACTCAGTAAAATAAGTTGTCTTGTTTCAATATGTCTTGTGTTCATGCCGTTTTATATTTTATCACTATCGAGATGGTTCAGAATTATCACAGTCATTCAAGGAAATTCATCAAATTCATTTTAATTCATTAACTCGTAAAGAAACAGCAACATCATAATATGCAAAATTGTTTGAGAGCTAGCTGATACTGCTTCATGTCAAGTTTTTATCAATATCCCACATCATTCAGTCTAATTCATGCTTAGTTATTGATGTCAGTTTTGATTAAAATTATTTTGGTAGTTCTTTTTTTTTTGTATTCCATATCAAAATCAATTTTGTACTTGCCAGAAACACTGACGTCTTCCAGTAGTATTTGTTTCAAAATCAAAATTAAAACGACACATATTTCAGAAACGGAATTTGCATTTTATTTCTTCAGATATAAAGATTACATAATGAAATAACAAACCATCCAATATTTTAATGTTACGATTTCAACGGATAGCATGTACATTTAGATTCAAAACATACAGATGAATAAAATAGTTTTAAACTAGACACAAAGATAAATCATAGATTCCTAGTACAATATCGTATCATACTAAACTCTCCAATTACCAGTCCTGTTCTTGGCACTGTTAATATTTTTATACACTGATATGTTAATTATATGATTATATACAATAAAGTATACATGGTACCTGGAGTTATGTGTTCTGTCTTTTGTTCACGAAATCATATAAAAGTACATGTAAAGAATTACACATAGATAAATTTTTTAGGTCATCTGACACCAAGGAATTAGGCGTGGGTACCTGATATTAGGCATGTACAATTGTATCATGCTGGGATAAAGGGTCCCTAGTTTGTTCTAAAGAATGACCTTGACCTGCTTTTAAGGTCACAGGGGTTAAATAGGCTACAAGCTTTAACGACTCACTGTATACTTCAGTTCTACCATATGTCGCATAAATAGTGTGAAGACTATTAAAGCCTATTGGGCCCCCTTGTCTTCAATTTCTTTGAGATCAAAAGGCAATTCACGATGATGGTAAAAGCAACTTCCCTCCACGTTCGTTTCTAAACAAAATAGCCTTCTTGTTATTAGATTTTAGAAATAGAAGTGTGTTACCGCTATTCTCAAAAAGTACTGAAGGGATGTTTGTCAATTAAACCATTGGTAGGTCCCCTTTAATCTCTACATGTAGTTGTGCATACATGTAGCTGCTGGCAGCCATTTTTGGCTTCTGCCAATTGAAGTTTGTTACTACTATTTCTCAGAAAGTACTGAAGCGACCTTTGTCATATTTCATTGGTTGGCCCCCTTAATCCCTACATGTAGTTGTGCATAGCTGTTGGTGGCCGTTTTGGCAGACACTAACTGAAATTTTTTTTTTTTTTTTATTTTTTTTTTTTTTTTTTTTTTGGCGACAGGCAGTCACATGGTACTTTGAAACTTGATATTGTTTCTATTTCTCAGAATGAATTGAAGTTATATATATTTCATGTAGCTTCCCCTTGATACCTGAATTTGCTTATATCATTTTGCGGGAACGATTTGACAACATAACCAACAGGTGGCCATGTACATGTATCTTGGATATTTATGATTGAAGTAACACTTATATTTCTGAGAAAGTACTGAAAGTAACATATGGATCCTCAAACACTACCAAAACAGCACATGTATAGCTAAACTCCGGGGAAACCTGTGCCCTTGAGTTTAGCTATACATGTACCATTTTGGTAGTGTTTGAGGATCAGTATGGTCGTCTCTGCCGCAGGCTGCCATCTTGAATTTTGAAAATTGGATTTGGTAGCCAGTATTGGAGGGATGTTTTTTTTTTCATATTCCATCGGTAGGGTTCTTTTACAACACTGAAGTACACACTCCATTTTGTCAGTATCTTTTGTGGCAGTGAGATACATATACATACAGTACTGGACCCAGCGCAAAACTTTTAACCAACAGTATACATAATATATATATACTTTTGGTTAAAAAAAATCTTGCCAGGTCCCTGTGGTAAAAAGGACAGGAGTCCAACTATTTCAAAAAGACACAAGACGAATATACCACAGCCTCCCAAAATATACCATCTTCGATATTCTAGGGGTTTCGATCACTTAAGATCTCTACACCCCTGGGCTATCTCATAGTAAAATTGGAGGTAACTCAGCGGAAAACAGCTGACTTGCAAAGAAAGTCATACAGTCATCCAACAGTGTACCGTTATATGGCTCTTTTATGTGCATCAAAGGACTAAATAACCTGTTCTATTCTGTTGCCATCATTTTTACTATGAGATAGTGCGGGGGGGGGGGGGGGGGGGGGGGTTAGAGATCGTAATTGATCGGAACCCCTGGAACATCGAGGATAAACGCCGGCAACACATTGCATACATGCATATGGAAGACCGTCCTTGCAGATCTGTAACTCGTGTTACGTTATCATACATTGTAGGACGTTGAACCCATTTAACCAACCAACCAACCAAAGCAAACACGCACATGTACATTGTATCGTATATATATATATGATGACCTTGAAATATCGGACCAATGATCATACATACATCTATTATAGATTACAACCAGGAAGTGAGAATCGCGACATACATTGTGTACTTTATCTTGTAGATTAGTCAGATATGCTTTACCTTAAAGACCAACTACTTTTCTGAAACAAAAGTAAAGTTTCTTAAAGATGCTCCACCGCTGACAAATGGTATTTTTCACTATCAAAAACAGGAGCAGACGATTACGTATTTTTCTTCAGTTACAAAAGTTACTTACTTTACACCATTACCACCATTGAAAGGTTTGAGCTTCTAATTTTACTTCAAATTAAAATATGAAAAATAATTAATTGCATCCCGAAAAAATTCCGTGTCACTATATCCTATATAGAATGAAGTACTGATTGCGCATGCACGAAAAGGCGAAATAAATTATTTTATATTATTTGTTGTGTTAATCAGACATATATATACACGATTAAACACCAAATGATGAATGTCATTTATGCTTTGCCGGCGGTGGAGCATCTTTAAAAACAATAGACTGGGTCTAGTAATAGAGGAAAATTTATAAAATATATCGATGGCCTAATATGAGGTTACAACACCAGACCAAGGCAATGTTCCCCATGCAATCTTTCCTAACAATGAAGATTTGTTTCGCTGCTTTGCTTTCTCGACCTGCAATATGAAAATTGAAAATTGTCATTTCATTTATTGTAATGAAGTTATTCAGAAGGCGATGATAAATGTAGTATCAACGGTACGCTTAGAACGAAAATTGCGGCTCCAAAAAGTGTCCATGTCGCTTTGCATTCCCATTTTAAAAATTAAAATCGTTTCGGAAAAATATTGAGCCTTAAAAGTACAAAAGATTATCCCCGCCTGTTACAGATTTAGGGTCACGTTATTTATGAATATAAATTTTTGACATACATATTACATATTTACAATATAAAAAAGAATCTGAGGCCAATATGACACATTTTGTACGACAAGTACATGAGGAATTGCAACCGTGGCATACAGCCAAATAAATGTCATGTTTGCTTTGAATACACAAATATGCATTTAATGTAAATTGTTGTCTTCAATATTAGAGGAGAGCACGTGCGCTCTCCACACTGACACTAAACCTGTCCTGGATCCCATACAGTGAAATGAGTACATTGTACACACACGCAGAATTGTTGCAGCATAAATAATTCCCCAATCAAATGCTTAATATGAAAATAATAATTATTGATTGATATCGTTTGTATTGTCAGAAAAATGGCAATCTGATTTTTATGTTTACATCAAAATCAGTGGATGTTGTAACGCTTGCCAAATGTATACACTGTACATGGATACCTACACTGGGCCAGCAGATTCCTAGGGATACAAATTTCTTTCTAAATGCAAATAGGAAGACACATTGTTCTTAGCTGTCTGCCACTGAATGCGTATACTTAACCGACGTGGTTGCACAGATACATCAAATGAATGTTTCATAGTAACCATATGATACGGGGTTAGCTCGCTCTCAGATTTATATGCAGAAAAAAATATTAACGTGGTGAATTTCCTCGATTTAAATCAAGTGTTGATAGGTACAACATACAAGTTAACAGTTTCTATGCGCAAATGTATCATTTATAGATGTTTTTAGAATCGCATGTTGCTAGCCATGGGCTATACCCTGCCATCCTCGCTACTCCAGGGGTTGCTACTTCTGACCTTATACATGTATTACTGAAGGCAACGTAAAATCAAAGGATACACTGTGGTTGACTGTGTTGCTCTGAACTGCCTTCAGTTTTACTATGAGATAGACCAGAAGTGGATATGACGTCAGTGATAGTAACCACTTGAGTATCGACGGTGTAATTAGCCAAGAAAAATGCCTATTAACCCAAGCGCGCTGATGTCAGCAAAGACAATGAAGAAATTTTCAACCTCTACACATGGATGCCTTCATACCAAACATTATCACATATATTGACATATAGAGAAAATGTACTACACAACAAATACCTACATATAGAGCACATTTACTACATATGAAATACTTACATATAGAGGACATTTACTACACATCAAATACCTACATATACAGGACATTTACTACACATTAAATACCTACATATAGAGCACATTTACTACATATTAAATACCTATATAGAGAGGACATTCACTACACATCAAATACCTACATATACAGGACATTTACTACACATCAAATACCTACATATACTGGACATTTACTACACATCAAATACCTACATATAGAGGACATTTACTATACATTTAATACCTACATATAGAGGACATTTACTACACATCAAATACCTACATATACATGACACTTATTACACATTAAATACCTACATATACTGGACATTTACTACACAACAAATACCTACATATAGAGCACATTTACTACGCATCAAATACTTTCATATACAGGACAATTACTACCTATCAAATACCTACATATACAGGACATTTACTACACATCAAATACCTACATGTACAGGACACTTATTACACATTAAATACCTACATATAGTGGACATTTACTACACATCAAATACCTACATATACAGGACTTTTACTACACATCAAATACCTACATTTACAGGACATTTACTACCTAGCAAATACCTATATATACAGGACATTTACTACACATTTAATACCTAAATATAGAGGACACTTATTACACATTAATTACCTACATATAGAGCACATTTACTACACATCAAATACCTACATATACAGGACATTTACTACACATTTAATACCTAAATATAGAGGACATTTACTACACATCAAATACCTACATATAGAGAACATTTACTACACATCAAATACCTACATATACAGGACATTTACTACGCATCAAATACTTACATATACAGGACAATTACTACCTATCAAATACCTACATATACAGGACATTTACTACACATCAAATACCTACATATATAGGACACTTATTACACATTAAATACCTTCATATACTGGACATTTACTACACATCAAATACCTACAAATACCTACATTTACAGGACATTTACTACACATCAAAACCTACACATAGAGAACATTTACTACACATCAAATACCTACATATACTGGACATTTACTACACATCAAATACCTACATATACAGGACATTTACTAGACATCAAATACCTACATATACAGGACACTTATTACACATTAAATACCTACATATACTGGACATTTACTACACATCAAATACCTACATATACTGGACATTTACTACACATCAAATACCTACATATAGAGGACATTTACTACACATCAAATACCTACATATACAGGACATTTACTACACATCAAATACCTACATATAGAGGACATTTACTACACATCAAATACCTACATATACAGGACATTTACTACACATCAAATACCTACATATAGAGGACATTTACTACACATCAAATACCTACACATAGAGGACATTTACTACACATCAAATACCTACATATACAGGACATTTACTACACATCAAATACCTACATATACAGGACATTTACTACACATAAAATACCTACAATTATGTACATATAGAGGGGTAAACGTATTTGACTGTAGAGGACATTTATAAATATGAAAAACATATTTTAAATGATATACATGTATTGTTATCGATATGTTTCTGTTTGTACACTGGCACTTCTATTCGTTTTTATAGACGTGTTTCAATCAAGGATTTATAAGTGAGATCCATGTCCTTTTTTCGGGTTGAGACACGCGTGTTTTATCGTATGGTTTTGATAAATTACTCTTCTCCAATTCGTTGATCGTACATATTCCCTGTAGTGACAAGTCACGTGACCGATATGTTAGAATATAGGTCACGAAAAGAAGAGTTCGTTCGTTACAGCTATTCGTGAACACACGCACGGTGCAGCTGACGTTGGTCATTCACTTGTTAAATTAAGGAAAATGGGAGATTTACCAGAACCTATTCGTGAGCCAGAGATCAAATACACACAGGTACAATACTAAGAGATATTTAATTACAGTTGTCAATTACACTGCGTGCAGAATGAAAGCAAAAATTACAGGTAGACATGATAATTGTTACGTACATTGTAAGAAGTGCTGTGTCGATTCGTCTGGTGCGAGCTCGAGGGTCAAAAGAAACTCAGAATAGACTATAAATTATATATGTTGAATCATAATTGGACGTTGATAATTCAGGCATAGACCCTACAACTGACAATTTCTACTACAGGCAAATTGCATTGTCTGCACAGCTAGATCATGATCGGTAACAAAGGCCTAGTGTAATTTTATTTATTTGTGATTATATAATTATAAGTATCTAAAAGTAAGAAGATTCTGTGTAATATATCATAAAATTTGATTCTATTGTAGAATTAATGCACTTAATTATTAATTTACAATTGAAAATGTAACATAAATATCAACTCTCTTTAGCTCTTAAGTTACATAATTATACATTGAACATTTGTATGGCCAGTGAAGTTTACATATAGTTTAAAAATTGTCATTCTACACATGTGTTACATTTAGTCAAGTCAATCTTGGGTTTTATAAGTATACCTAAAACCAATTGCAATCAAATTCATATATATTTATTTGAGATTTATTGTCAATTAATGTATACGTATCTAGCTGAAGTCACTTTAATATCATTCTTTTTTATTAACAAAAAAGAACCCTTTAAAGATAAAACCAAACTTAAGTGACTACAACAGTATTCTACATTTTTTTGTGTGCTCAATCATAAAATGTAAAAGAATCTAGACATTGTTCCTTCGTGTAAATTATTTCATGGAACAGCAATTTTATCCAATTTTCATTTAAACATTATTTATGGAATAAATTACTTTACATCTCATTTTCATTTAATTGGAGCAACAGTCTTGACATAGATATAGAATGCATCGGCATTTGAGCCATTGACACCTGAATATCTTTATATATATTATAAGACTCTTTCATATGTGAATATGAAGGATAGGGATATTCTACCCGAGGGTCACAAAAAGTAGTAAAACCCGAGGTTTGCCGAGGGTTTTGCAACATTTTGTGATCCCGAGGGTAGAATATCCCTATCCTTCATATCCACTGATGAAAGAGTATTTTTCTTCCATACCTTGACGATTTTTTTGCAATTTTTCAACTATATCCAGCCATTTTGAAATAAATTTTAAAAAATCCACGGCTGAAAGTCAATTTTTCATTACGTGATATTTTCAACAAAAATTCCGTTGTTTGCATCTTTTATAGTAAAACCATTTCAAGTTTGTGAAAAAAATGCTAAAATTTTACCGAGGAAATAGTTTTGTTGACTTGTGACGTCACGAGGCTTTATTGCATGGGTAGCCATGAAATACAGCTTCAGGTGACATGAGTGTATTGCCCTAGACCAGCCATTATTATATCCGTAGGTATGAAAGAATTATATGTATATACTTGCAAGGATTTATAAGTGAGGTATATGTCCTTGATATATGTCATCTTATATACATAGCTCTGTAATGAAAGATCAAATATGATTATATTTAAGGTCAGAGGTCATGAACTATGTGCTATGACCTTTTCAAAACAGCTGATCAGATGACAGCAGCTGTGAAGCCTGCATTATTTCAGACTCATCATAAGGATTGTTATATAGTAGATAAATGTAAACTTTATCTCTGATGGTCAATGATCATATCATGTTCTCACTTTAATATTCTTGACATTTAACCCCCACCCCCTCCATATCTACTGTACATCACCACTTTAACCCAGACCTCCATCCATTACTGAGCTCCCTCTCTCCCCTCCATCCCTTACCTAAGCTCCTCTCTGTCTCTTCCTCCCCTCTATCCCTTACCTGCACATTCCTCCGCATTCCTCCCCTCCATCCTTTTCTGAACTGAGCTCCCCTCTCTCTGTTCCTCCCCCTCTATTCCTTACCTAAGCTCCTCTCTCTTCCTTCTTCCCCTCTATCCCTTACTGAACTTCTCTCTCCTTCATCCCTTACCTGAGCTCCTCTCTCTCCCCTCTATCCCTTACCTTAACTTTCCTCTGTCTTCCTCCCCTCCATCTCTTACTAAGCTCCCCTTTCTTCCTGCCTCCTCTCCATCCCTTAATTACCTGAGCTCCCCTCTCTTCCTTCCTCCCCTCCATCCCTTTCCTGAGCTCCCCTTTCTTCCTTCCACCCCTCCATCCCTTACTGAGCTCCCCTCTCTCTCCTCCCCCATCCCTTTCCTGAGCTCCCATCTCTTCCTTCCTCCCTTCCATCTCTTACCAGAGCTCCCCCTCTCTTCCTTCCACCCATCCATCCCTTACTGAGCTCCCCTCTTTCTCCTCCCCCCAATCCCTTTCCTGAGCTCCCTGCTCATCCTTCATCCCCTCCATCCATTACTGAGCTCCCCTATCTCTCATCCCACCATCCCTTTCCTGAGCTCCCCTCTCTGTTCCTCCCCTCCATCTCTTACCTGAGCTTCCTTCTCTTTCTTCCCCCCTCCCTCCCTTACCTGAGCTCCCTCTCTCTTCCTTCCACCCTCCATCCCTTACTGAGCTCCCCTCTCTCTCCTCCCCCCATCCCTTTCCTGAGCTCCCATCTCTTCCTTCCTCCCTTCCATCTCTTACCAGAGCTCCCCCTCTCTTCCTTCCACCCATCCATCCCTTACTGAGCTCCCCTCTTTCTCCTCCCCCCAATCCCTTTCCTGAGCTCCCTGCTCATCCTTCATCCCCTCCATCCATTACTGAGCTCCCCTATCTCTCATCCCACCATCCCTTTCCTGAGCTCCCCTCTCGGTTCCTCCCCTCCATCTCTTACATGAGCTTCCCTCTCTTTCTTCCCCCCTCCCTCCCTTACCTGAGCTCTCCTCTTTTCCTTCCTCCCTTTCATCTCTTACCTGAGCTTCCCTCTCTTCCTTCCTCTCCTCCCTCCCTTTCCTGAGTTCCCATCTCTTCCTTCCTCCCTTCCATCTCTTACCAGAGCTCCCCCTCTCTTCCTTCCACCCATCCATCCCTTACTGAGCTCCCCTCTTTCTCCTCCCCCAATCCCTTTCCTGAGCTCCCTGCTCATCCTTCATTCCCTCCATCCATTACTGAGCTCCCCTATCTCTCATCCCACCATCCCTTTCCTGAGCTCCCCTCTCTGTTCCTCCCCTCCATCTCTTACCTGAGCTCTCCTCTTTTCCTTCCTCCCTTTCATCTCTTACCTGAGCTTCCCTCTCTTCCTTCCTCTCCTCCCTCCCTTACCTGAGCTCTCATCTCTTTCTTCCTCCCCTCCATCTCTTACCTGAGCTTCCCTCTCTTCCTTCCTCCCCTCCCTCCCTTACCTGAGCTTCTCTCTCTTCCTTCCTTTCCTCCCTCCCTTACCTGAGCTCCCCTCTCTTCCTTCCTTCCCTCCATCTATTACCTGAACTTTTCTCTCTTCCTTCCTCCCCTCCATCTCTTACCTGAGCTCCCCTCTCTTCTTTCCTTCCTTCCATCTCTTACCTGAGCTTCCCTCTCTTCCTTCCTCCCTCCATTCCTTACCTGAGCTTCCCTCTCTTCCTTCCTCCCCCTTCCTTACCTGAGGTCCCCTCTCTTCTTTCCTCCCCTCCATCCCTTACCTGAGCTTTCCTCTCTTCCTTCCTCCCCTCCATCCCTTACCTGAGCTTCCCTCTCTTCCTCCCCCCCTCCATCCCTTTCCTGAGCTTCCCTCTCTTCCTTCCTCCCCTCCCTCCCTTACCTGAGCTACCCTCTCTTCCTTCCTCCCCTCCATCCCTTACCTGAGCTCTCCTCTCTTCCTTCCTCCCCTCCATCCCTTACCTGAGCTCTCCTCTCTTCCTTCCTCCCCTCCATCTCTTACCTGAGCTTCCCTCTCTTCCTTCCTCCCCTCCATCCCTTACCTGAGCTCTCCTCTCTTCCTTCCTCCCCTCCATCCCTTACCTGAGCTCCCCTCTCTTCCTTCCTCCCTCCATCCCTTACCTGAGCTCTCCTCTCTTCCATCCTCCCCAAATCCCTTTCCTGAGCTCTCCTCTCTTTCTTCCTCCCCTCCATCTCTTACTTGAGCTTCCCTCTCTTCCTACCTCCCCTCCATCTCTTACCTGAGCTTCCCTCTCTTCCTTCCTCCCCTCCATCCCTTACCTGAGCTCTCCTCTCTTCCTTCCTCCCCTCCATCCCTTACCTGAGCTTCCCTCTCTTCCTTCCTCCCCTCCATCCCTTACCTGAGCTTCCCTCTCTTCCTTCCTCCCCTCCATCCCTTACCTGAGCTTCCCTCTCTTCCTTCCTCCCCTCCATCTCTTACCTGAGCTCTCCTCTCTTCCTTCCTCCCCTCCATCTCTTACCTGAGCTTCCCTCTCTTCCTTCCTCCCCCTCCATCCCTTACCTGAGCTCTCCTCTCTTCCTTCCTCCCCTCCATCCCTTACCTGAGCTCCCCTCTCTTCCTTCCTCCCCTCCATCCCTTACCTGAGCTCCCCTCTCTTCCTTCCTCCCCTCCATCCCTTACCTGAGCTTTCCTCTCTTCCTTCCTCCCCTCCATCCCTTACCTGAGCTTCCCTCTCTTCCTTCCTCCCCTCCAT